>NW_023270374.1:9999185-10096300 GCF_011800145.1 Mirounga leonina | reverse complement strand
TGAGCACTTTTTCATGTGTCTGTTGGCCATTTGGATGTCTTCTTTGGGAAAATGTCTGTTCATGTCTTCTGCCCATTTCTTGATTGGATTCTTTGTTCTTTGGGTGTTGAGTTTGATGAGTTCTTTATAGATTTTGGATACTAGCCCTTTATCTGATATGTCATTTGCAAATATCTTCTCCCATTCTGTCGGTTGTCTTTTGGTTTTGTTGACTGTTTTCTTTGCTTTGCAAAAGCTTTTTAACTTGATGAAGTCCCAATAGTTCATTTTTGCCCTTGCTTCCGTTGCCTTTGGCGATGTTTCTAGGAAGAAGTTGCTTTGGCTGAGGTCAAAGAGGTTGCTGCCTGTGTTCTCCTTTAGGATGTTGATGGACTCTTGTCTCACATTGAGGTCTTTCAATCATTTGGAGTCTATTTTTGTGTGTGGTGTAAGGAAATGGTCCAGTTTCATTCTTCTGCATGTGGCTATCCAATTTTCCCAACACCATTTGTTGAAGAGACTGTCTTTGTTCCATTGGACATTCTTTCCTGCTTTGTCGAAGATTAGTTGACCATAGAGTTGAGGGTCCATTTCTGGGCTCTCTATTCTGTTCCATTGATCTATGTGTCTGTTTTTGTGCCAGTACCATGCTGTCTTGATGATGATGACTGTCATTTCTGCCTGTGTGTAGAAGGTGTCTTGGATGTTGCTGCTGCTGGCGGTGGTGGTAATTGAGCCTCTATATGCACCAGAAATCGAATCGAATTAAACACTTCTGTTTACATTATCCTGTTTATACCAAGGGATCCACAAGTGCATGTCCAAGTGAAAGCATTATCTAGGGATATATCTCACATATATGCATCCACTATCAAGGGCTATTGTGTCCAACAAAATGTAAATTAGTGCAAAGCATCATTGATGTTATAACAGCTATTTGTCTGGAACTTTTTGTCAATCAATGGATTTTGAAACTACTATTGTGAAAGAGTAGTCTATGATATTTTTGATATTAAAAAGGGATCCTTAATACTCACAAAGCTTGCAAGCCACTTGTTTAAGGTCTCTTGTAACTGCCCAGGCATCGTTTTGTATTCCCTCTGTCTCTGATACAAAGGTAAATGTTAATGATGCCACACATCACAGAATAAATCACAGAGATCATCTAAGCAGACTTTCTTATGATCCTTACAGACTTTAAAACTAGAACAGTTCCATTTCATTATGTTCCTAAGTGAAAAAATATGTGTGTAGGTATTGATTTGTTTTGTGGATAAGGAAACCAAGGCAGGGGCTAGTGAATAGATGGCTTCATCTGGGCCACTTGGCAAGTCAGGGCTGAAGCTGGAATTGGAAGGCAGACTTCCTGACTGAGTTTTATAACGGGAAAGAGGAACGCTTCAGTGTGAAAGAATCACTCCTAAGTGCTATGAACAACTAAAATAATGAAGGAAATTTTCTTTTGGGCCTCACATTGATTCACATTCAGCTTTGTGGATCTGAGAGGTCATCGTGTTGGTCGATAATAATACTTGATCTTGGGTGTTGTAAGTTTAATATAGAGCATAAAATACAGAGATCAATATTTTGATGTTGAGGAGAAGTCTCATTGATTGGATGTTTGTCCTCAGACTTTTAAATTAAATGGAGAACTGAAAAAATGAAAGGAATAGTTTTTCATAAATTCCATTTAAGTTATGTGGACAATGATGTCTACAGGGAAAAGCAAAGAAAAGGATTTTTTAAATGTCACTATTTTCTCCTTTTATGGACTCTCTCTCTCTTTCCCCTTCCCATTAATGCCCCTGTGCCCTGTTTTTACTTGGCTCAAGTAGACACAGCTTTATGACCCCAGATAAGAGGCACTTATTCTTGACCTTCTCCATCCACAATATAAGGAATCCAAGGTCATATCTTGTTGCTTCTTTACGTATTATTTGATGCACAGAGGCATTTGGGAAGAAGGGGGAAAAAACAAAACAAAACAAAACAAACCATGGACTTGTCCTTCAACAATGGCAGTCAGGGTGCCAGAGTTGTCCTGGCATAACATTTCCCAAAGGTAAATTTGTGGAAATTTAGTCCCTTGAAGTATTCTGTAAAACATAGTTTTCAATGTATTCCATTCTGTATCCCCTCTTGTCGAGTTTCATAATCCATTGTTGCATATTAAATGTCCTGAAAGTCCTGCACCAAGGTAGCTATTTTGATTTAATTTCACCCAGTGATTCCCAAATGTAATTGACGTTTAAACCCACATCTTACTGTACCCACTTTGGAAATGCTGTTCTTTAGAATCCTTTGTTGTTACTCTACAGCTTCTCTCCCTTTGGATTCATTGGGGATTTAGAATGTCATAGCTGGGCACAAACAAGTAGCCACAAAGGGGAAAATGAAGTAAAGCTAAGTACAGCCTTCCTTCTTCACGTATTCTGGCATTTGCTTCAAAATGGAAGCTATTGTGAAATGTTCATGTAAAAATTCACTACATCTGGTAGGGAACTTGTATTGCTTCAATAGATACAGCTCTTATTTGATACTCTTATTGTAAAAAATGATATCACTGTGTGCTGGGGTTTTTTGTTTGGTTGGTTTTTTGTTTTGTTTTTGGTTTTGCTAAATATAACATAATCTCCCTTTGTCCTTATGTTATTGCGGTTCTCAACTTAAAGCTAGGTTTGCCGGTGCAAAAACATCTGCATGAACTCACTGGTGACATTTCTGCCTATTTTGATCACAAGATATCATCTTTAATATTATCTGACAAGGGTTTTTTTGTTTGCTTGTTTGTTTGTCTGTTTTTAAAGATTTTATTTATTTGACAGAGAGAGACAGCCAGAGAGGGAACACAAGCAGGGGGCAGTGGGAGAGGGAGAAGCAGGCTTCCCGCAGAGCAGGGAGCCCGATGCGGGGCTTGATTCCAAGCCTCTGGGATCATGACCTGAGTTGAGGGCAGATGCTTAACAACTGAGCCACCCAGGTGCCCCCTGACAAGGGTTTTAATACTGTTTCAGAGTTAAAAGTTGAAATCAACATTTTGGGGATTTCTCAAACATCAAATGATACCCTCAGTATTTAGCAGGCAAACAACAAAGATTTTACCCTTAGTGACTTAGTTTCTGCTATTTAAATTTCCTATGCAATTTAAGACTGTTCCATAGTCTCACTTTTGTGATGTGTTCTTACCTTGTCATTGTTGAAATGAAGTGGTACTGATTGGCCAAAGCAAATAATTTCATTTCATTATAATATTACAGTAATATTAAACCAAATTTGTCTTTCTGATCAAAGGTGATTAGTTGTTGTTACTTACATCAATGAGATGGGCAAATAATCCAGATTAGCAGATAAGGATGGAAAACAGACATTATAAGGCATTCAAGTAATTTGGTTTATAATCTGAGTTCTTTCTTATGATCCTTACAGACTTTAAAACTAGAACAGTTCCATTTCATTATGTTCCTAAGTGAAAAAATATGTGTGTAGGTATTAAAAAAATACAACAATGACTGGTTTTAAGTGCAAAAAAAAAATCTAATTTTGTGTTTTAAATATAGAGGCTGAAAGTATGGATTGCTTTTTGAAAGTTTTAATATAGTAAACAACAGAAGCGAGGTAATTATTAGGGACTATTATGCCTAGCATACCTCATATATGTGAGGCTTGGTAGGTTGCAAATTAAAATTGGTAGAGATGTTTTAAAGTTATTCCTTTTAAGGTTATTACTGATTGTTACAAATTATCTTGGCACATTTTCAGAAATTTGCCCTTTTTTATTGTGTACAATGCCTGAAACTATTGTCTTATTTATAAGTAAAGTGATGTGAAACTTTGGTTCTTCTTTCCCATGTCAATTCAGAACACTGATTTTGCAGGCAATTATTTCTCAGTTTATTTCCCACCAAGGATTTGTCTTTTGCCAGGGTGCCAATTATTCACATCTTGTATTATAATCTGTTTCACTTGGATCTGGCCAACAACAATGAAATAATTTACTGGTAGGGGATGCCCTTTCACAATTATCACCTTCCTGGGCAACTGCCTACTTTAAGAGGCTGTGCTATATAAAATGTTTTTACCAGAGAAGCATTTGCATCATCAATAATTCTTAGCTTGCTTGTCTCCAGGCTCCAACACAAACATCTACAATAAATAAAGCACTAATTATGTGAAAAGTGAAAAATACCTTGCTTATGCTATTTCTCCTTCCTTTCGCATGTGCAGATGTCATCCATACTGTAGGACCAATAGCCAGAGGCCATATTAATGGTTCCCACAAGGAAGACCTTGCAAATTGCTACAAATCATCTCTGAAGCTGATGAAAGAAAATAACATCCGATCAGTCGTAAGTACTTTTATGTTTCTTATTTCTTATTCTTTTCAGCCTTTGTATTTGGGAAAATAATCTCATCCAAAATGAGGGTAGGAAACCATTTCCAAAATTCAGAAAACTAAGGTTAAGGTTCTCAGTAAGTGATGTACTACTTGTTATTATGACTCTACTCTTTTGTATGCCCTAAATATTTGTTTAATAGTTTGTGATGTTTTGGGATTTAAAACTGTAGAATCATACAACTGGAGCCATCCCATCTACTTTCTTCCATCCATAGTGCCATTAGTTTTTGGAGAAAGTGTGCATGTGTGTATTTTAACTTAAAAGTTGCTGCCTTTTAAATCTATTTGGGTCTTCTTAAACTAATAGTCTGTAGCTGGGTATGCCACATCCCTTCTAAGTATTATCAGTTTAGACAGAGAGAGTTCAAAAAATGTGGATCTAATCTGTTTTCTTACCAGGAGGCTGGCATGAAAGGAAATCTCTTTGAACTGGATTTGGGAGTATTTATTCACCTGCTTTTCTTTTCCAACATGTCCTACGTTTATTACATCTCAATTACACCAGGGAAATAAAAGTATGAGAAAAATGAGAGTGTAAATACCCAATAGTAAGTTAATTTGGGCAGAATCCCTGGGATCTTTTCACATAGATTATAAACTTGGTGAAATTGTGGGGCAGGAAGATGGTTAAACCTTTGACTTCATAGCAGGCTGAATGAATCAGCATTGCTTAGGAGGTCACAAAAGCAAAGGTTTTATTATTTGCATGAAGGAGCACTGAGTGTCAGACACATTTAGATAACCCTGGTTAGTTGCTGGACTTTTCATGCATGGTTATAATTTTGAAATGCCTTTTTCAAAGTACATTGTTGAGTTTGCTTAAAATAACACCACTTTTTTTGCAAACTAATTATACAATCTTTTAAATCTTTGCATAATTATTAACAGGGCTGAATATTTTATTTTACTCTTTGATTTAAAAAAAATTTTTTTAAATGAATCGATAAGTAAGACCCCTCTGTCTGAAGAGAAAGCTTCAAAAGTTCAAAGAGAATGGAGCAAAGCAAACTATTAAACCAGTGGGCTGATTTTGTTCTTTACAGCAAAATAAGGAAAAGCAAAACAGGTGTGCACATTTAGGAATAATTAGAATTTTGTCAATATGGCCTATTGATTAAAAAGGCAAGGGGCTGAAGTGCTTGGAAAAATGGATATGTATAGAAGTTTCTAGCTTGGGAAATACAGACCTTGAGACCTGAAGAGAATTAGCTAATGAATTCACTGGCATCTCTAATGACTCCTTTCAAAAGCCAAAAGGAAGTAAGAAGATGCTAGCCCACTAGAAAGAGTGTAAAAACAGCACCCATTCTTTTAATAGGAAAAAGACACTTCTCTAACGATGATGATCTTAAAACGATCATATCTGCTATTATACTACTTGCTACCATTAGGTAAGGAGTGGGAGAATTATGTACTAAGTTTAATTGACTTTTATCAGATGACTTGCAGATGGACTAAAGCTATGCTCTAATCATCCTGGGATTGGAATTAGGTCTATCTAAATATCTTGGATGATGATTTTGAGGGGTTAATTACATCTTACTTGGTGCTAAGTTAGCAGGTGGTGCTAAACTAAAGTCATTTCAATATTAATAAATAAAGATGGAGGTGGAAAATATATGCAAAATGTGAAGCAAAATGTCCAGCTAAATTAATCGCCATGTTATGTCATGGTTGCATGGAGTTTCTATCAAATGTCTTGTCTCTTATTCACACACAAAAATCTATTTCCCTTCCTTCCTTCCTCCTTTCTTTCCTTCCTTCCTTTTTTCCTTCCTTCTTCTTTCCCTCCCACTTTCCTTTCCTCCCTCCCCCCTCTTCTTTGCTTCCTTCCTTCCTTCCTTCATTAAAGAAGGAAATGGTCTTTCCATTTTATATGGAATGTCATGTTCTTGACCAATGTTAAAAAATTACAATGCTAAAAAAAATTATAATGCTGTTATCATTAAATCTTCATTATGTGGGGAAAATGGAAAATTCTTAGGAACTGATTATGATTGGATATATGTTTTAATGTATAGACTTGTACTTTATATACTTATTATAATAGATGGGGGAGAGATGGTTAATATAAAAAGCCTGGCTATTAAGATGGACAATAAACTTAACTTGAGCTCATTTGTATACATGTCACAGAAAATTTCTCATAAACCCTTTTACCAGAACTTCTTAGTGTGTGCTTTACCAGTTGTCACTGTGTGACCATGGATAAGCCATGTCAATATTTTGTAGCCTCAGTTTCCATGTACAAAGAATCAGTAAATTATTAGTGTTATATCAGATCTATCTAACTCAAGAGGCTGTTACGGGGATCAGTCGAGATAATGGATGTAAGATAGCTGGAAAAATGTAATTCTCTATAAAAGTATTTGGCAATATTACTTAAAGTATAAGTTATTTTCACATTTTAGGATTTGGCAAATTTAGGAGATTGAGATCATTCTTGCCTTGACATCTATTCTGAAAACCAAACCTCTAGATATTTATCATGTCATCTCTTGATGTCGTTAAGCCAGAAATAAATTATTATCAAGTATTCAGTTAATACATTTGTAAAGGAAAAACTCAATTTTTTCCTCCTCCTGTGTAGGGAAAAACCTGTTCTTCCTGATTGTGCATTTATTCCTTGTGATTCTCCTTTGCTGTTCACACAAAACACTTCACTCTGGTCACAAAATATGTGGAGGTTTCTCCCAATACCTAGCAATTCTCTGGGACACCGGTTGGGTGTCCTACAATTTAATACAATTCTGACTCTATCTACCTTGAGATAGTGTCAGATCCCCTAGGTTAAGGGCTCAGTCCCATAAGGTTACCTATTCCCCAAACCCCCCACACCTAAACCCTTCAGATGCCAGTAGCAAGCTTGGGTTATTACCTATGTTTCTGAACCAACCAGCTATAGATCTAAGGTCCCAATGACCTCCTCCTTGGGTTCAATTAATTTGCTAGAGAGGCTCACAGAACTCAGGGATACACTTAAATTTACCAGTTTATTTAAGGATATGATAAAGGGTATAAATGAACATCCAGATGAAGAGGTACATAGGGCAAGGTCTGGGAGGATCCTGACCCCAGGAGCTTCTGTCCCTATGGAGTGGGACAGTGTGGTTGTGTTTGCCAACCTGGAAGCTCTCTGAACCCTGTACTATTGGAATTTTATGGAGGCTTCCTCACATAGACATGATCAATCATTAACTCCCATTTCTAGTCCCTCTCCCCTCTTTGGGTATTGAGGGGCAAGGCTGAAAATTTCAAGCTTCTAATCATTGCTTGGTCTTTTTAGTGAACAGCCCCCCTCTAGGGACCATCCAGGAGCCCACCAAGAGTTGTCTCATTAGAACAAAAGATACCCCTAGTGATCTTATCACTTAGGAATTTACAAGGGTTTTAGGAGAACTGTATCAGGGATGGAGTCAAAAACAAGCATTATATTAGAACAAGAGATGCTCTATGATTCTTTTTTTTTTTTAAGATTTTATTTATTTATTTATTTGAGAGAGAGAGAGAGCATGAGAGGGGGGAGGATCAGAGGGAGAAGCAGACTCCCCGCTGAGCAGGGAGCCCGATGCGGGACTCGATCCCGGGACTCCAGGATCATGACCTGAGCCGAAGGCAGTCGCTTAACCAACTGAGCCACCCAGGCGCCCTACGGTTCTTATTACTTAGGAAATTACAAGAGTTTTAGGAGCTTTGTGTCAAGAACTGGGGACAGAGACCAGTATTTATTTTCTTTTATCTCATAATATTACATTTATTTAGGCAATTAAAACCACCATTAATGTTGTTTATAACTATTAATATCATCTTATTTGTAATCATTAATAATATCATTGGTAATATTACCAACTCATATTTGTATTGACAATGCAGAACATACCACAGACTTGTATTGCTCAGTAGATGCATTGAATTAAATTATACTAATCTTGTCACACACTCAACTGTCTTAAATTTATAGTCTAATCTTTAACTTTTCAAAAAATACTTTTATATCATTATGGTTTCTCCCACTATGTGTCATTTTACAACAAAGCTACAAAAATGAGTAAGAATTAACTAGTTAAGGTGGGATAGTAGATATGTAACAAAGGGACCATAAAGCAATGTGGTAAATGCCGTAATGGTCTGGACTAGCTAGGCTGTGCTCCAATTACAAACAACCTCAAAATCTCAGTGGCCTACATTCAGAGACCCTGGCTTATAGACATCCCATCATCTTATAGTTGTGCTCTTTTGAACTGACAACTTGCTCAGTCATAGAACAGAGACCTTGCAAAATCATGAACTCTCTACTGTCTCAGCTTAGAAGTGACACACATCATTTCTGCCCCCATTTCATTGGCCAGAATATTCACACAGCCCTGCCTTCCTGTAGGGGGCCAGGGAAATATTCCTGAATAAATGAAATATTTGCTAGGCACTACTTTTCTGCCAAAGGTAAAGCAAAGGCTTTGGGATCGCAGCACAGGGATCAGAGATTTCTGCTTTATTCTTATTTCTCCAAAGAAGTTATTTAAAATTTTACTGGGGGTAAAACAAATAGTATAATCATTTATTTATTTAAAAAGTATCAATAAGACTTATCGTGTACCCAGATTTTTCTATGGGACGAGAATGTGCAGAGAGAGAGGGAGAGAGGGAATCTTAAGCAGACTCCATGCCCTGCGCGGAGCATGACACAGGCTTGATCTCACAACCCTGAGATCAGGACCTGAGCTGATCAAGTCAGAGGCTTAACTTGGTGCCCCCTACCAAGACATTTTTAAGCCTCTCTTAAGACTCGGAAGGTATAATGGTTGTCTTCAAATATATAATTTGTCTCAATCTCCTGCCCGTCCAGACAAATAAACAAACAAGATCATCATATCCATTGTATGATTTGAGAGCATTCTCTAGTTCTCATCACTTTTAAATATCTTCCCACAGGTATCTGAAATTCGATAATTAATGAGTAATTTATGATGGCCAAGCATTGTCCTTTCTCTGCAATTTTCCTTTAAAATGCAAATACTCATGAGATCTGTAGATAATTAATTTCCTAATATCCTAACATGAAGAAATTTATCAAATTATTTTTCACTTTGGCAGGATAAATTAGAGGATGATAAAAGTGCTCAACACCTCAGCCTAAGGGAGGAGGGGAATTGGAAGGGAGTCTGGAGGAAGTTGGGGAGAAACAGAAAACATAGTGGGATACAAATAAATTTCACTTACCTCCCAGTTTTGCTAAAAAGAGATACCTTTTAAATAGAGAAGAGGGAAAAGCCCTAGTTACCCATGACTATCTAGAAATAAGGTAGTTATTTGGTTTTGGATGTGTTGTAGACAAAATTTTTCACTATGAAAAAGAATAATACTCCTTTATTAATTTGAGAGAGAACATTTCCTTACATTTCTCTCCTCTGTTCATTCTTCTTGGTGGCTTCTTTTCGGTATGTATCTACATGTTTGCTTAAGGTTGTAAAAGATAAAAGTAATCAATAAATCTAATGTTTCATTTTACAGTGGCACATCTCTCCTATGAATTATTAATTTGCACAGCTTTATTAATACTGATGAATGTTTAAATTTATGATTTCAATCATGATTCTTCTTCCAAGTCTTATCATAAAGGGTTTCAAATGAAAAATCTGACCAATCTTTCATGCTTCCTAGACCTCGTTTGTGCATGTACCTTATTTCTTCCGACCTACTTCAAATATAATTCACTTATTTTCCTCCAACCATGAATTCCCCTCGGGCAAAATTCAAATATATGCAGATTTACTTGTGTATACATTCCCTGAAACCTTGAGAGTGTTGATTCCAGGATAGGCAAAAAATGTAGACATCATTGAGGGGATAATTAGAAAAAGAATGAACTAGAAATAGGAACAGGGAACAAAGGTTGAAAGAAAAGTCCAAGAGGGTACAGATTTTCTCAGGAAAACCTTGGGAAAGATAAAGGTAGGTGTCCAAGAATAAACCCAGGTCTTAGAAACACAGTATTCTAACACATGTGGCTGAGAAATGAATAGTCAGGCTGGTGAAATCAAACAACTGTATTATTTTGATTTCTGGGACAATGCTGTGTCCTGAGAAAATTAAACGGTTATTGTGGGACTAGAAGAGGACTTCGCATATACAGAATATCCTTTTGAAGGTATATTATCTAAAACAGACAAAGGAAATTATTTATATTGGTGAATATCTTGGTTAAATTTCAGAGGTGAGAGTAGGGTTGAAGGCAGTGAGGAAAGATTCCTATTGTACAGGGACCGTTATTAATAATACTGATGTAGAGACACTATAATAGCATAGATATTATCTTATATATCATACTGGTTTTGTTGTTTTTAAGTGAGCATAGAAATATTTTTTAAGGAGTTTTATAAGTTTGTCTTGCCCTCTATTTCTTTTTTGCAGTATGATCTTAAATTTCCTCAATGGGAAATTCTTCCACCATCAGTTTTACTTTTAGAAACTTAATCCAAGCCATTCAAAAAGGATCACAGTGATTTCTGCCCTCAGCATCAGTTAAAAGGCGTAGATTCATATCTGTCCATGATACTGGGTATTCAGGAAAACCCCTTTTAACTGACAAAATATAGTGTACCCAGTTTGACGTTCTTTGAGGGAGAACATGTAATAAGAAAATAGATCTTAATATAAAAATGATCATAATCTGAATATAAACCAGATTTTATTTAGGTTAAAAATGATTTTCCCATGAAGTATAACTAAAAATTGATATACGAATTTGGTAGTTTTATGTGATTATGGACAACTAAAAGTTGGGTGTTTGTTTTCATAGCGTATACCACTGTGATTTCTACTTGAGCCCCATGCTAGATGGTGTATGGAATGTAAAAAAAGAAATATTAAATCTTTGCGGGTAGGAAGCACCCAATACCAAATAGAGATCCCTCAAAACTAGAGGGTTTTCCTTCCATGAGTTATAGATTTTGAGAAGTAATGACTTCCAATGGAAAATACAACGGACCTGCAACTTCAGTGCTTCCTCTAAGCATTGCGGCAATAAGCAAATTTGGAATTCTGCATTTAATTGTTTCACTGCAGTGTAGATTTTCATTTTAAGGGATAGTCAAGTAAACCTTATTTTCTTATACAAGTTCCCTTCTGAGAAGGTTGCCATGGCAATGAGTTCTCAGCCTGAAATTCTTAAGTGCCCGTTTTATTTCATTATCTGAGTTTCCATTACAGGCCACATCAATCAATGCAGTCCCTACTTCAAGAAGACTTCTGCCACCTTAAAAAGACGACCCTTTAATTTGTTACCTCTGCTCCCCTGCCTAACTTGGTACCACCATTTCCCAGCCAGCTCTTCATCTCAAAGCACTCTTCCACAGAGCCATGGCGTGATCTTCTTTCCTCTTCTCTTTTTAGGCAACATCTAGTCTTAGTTCTCAGCTATCTCATTTACAAAGGATAATGCTAAGTCTCTGTGTCTTTCCTAGCTGGGGTTCTAACAGCTGTGTAACTAATGATACGATTAATAAATAACAAGAACAAAAGCATTTTTACATTTGCACTTCGCTTTTTAGTTTACAACAGTGTGTTCCTATACATCATCTCATTTGTTATTCTAATTGTCCAGCTAGCTCCCTGTGTTTCTTTAATTTAGCCGGAGAGGGGAGAAAAAGGCTAAATCAGAATTTTTTTTTCCTCTTTCTTCCCTATGCTCACCTTTTATAAGATACCCTAATTGGTCATAGGGGTACAAAATCTCAAATAATACTCTTATCAGGTCATCATTACTGGCAATAACAAGTGACCAAGGGTGGACAGGAGAGATGAGAAGGAGGGAGAGCATGGAATGATGATAAATTCATAAACCATGCCTGGAGAACATGACTATACACCTAAACCCATATTTTCATACACTGCACAATTCATGCCTCCTGGTCAGAGAGATGACTGGAATTAGAGAGATCAGTCATTTAGCCAGGAAATCGAGTAATAAAAATAGCTAATATTTTTGAACTGTCACTTTGTGCCAGGCATTGTATTTTACTCATTTAGTCTCTGAACGATCTGAATGACAGTGTTGTTTCTTCCACTTTACAGATGAGGAATATGAGCCAGAAGGACCATGAGTAAATTGCTTAAAGTCTTACCTCTAACAAAAAGTAGAGGTGGGATTTAAATTGGGAAAGTCTAAATCCCATGCCTTTTTCCTTTCCTCTGCTGTTTTATGTCTTTTATCCATCCTTCCTTCCTTCATTCCTTTCTTCCTTCCTTCCTTCCTTGAAACCCATGGCACCTAAAAGTACTGCCTTGTGAGGAGCTTTTCATGAGGGTGGTGTGGGGCAATGCAAACAACTGGGGGTTGCCGCTAGCATTTTGTGGGCAGGGCCAGAGATGCTACAACATGTGGGCTGACCAGGCATACCCTGAGAAACTGTCCCTTATCCTGAATAATGTTTTAATGTTCTGCTTGACAGTCATACAAATAAAACCTATTTATAAACAACAGGGTACATTAAAAACAGACCTTTTACTTTCAATGTATTAGTGAACCACCTTGAACATTAAGGGAAGCTCGTGCTTAGCATGCTCCACATTTTGCCAAGAGTGCCTGAGGAAATCATGCCATTGGTGGCTGCACCACTTAGGATAGTAGGCAACACATCATACCTGTGTGAGTCTGCATTTGCAGATGTTCTCTTCATGGTAATTCCATGTGAGAAAGCAACTCTCTGACTGCTTTATTACATGCTGCTTAATTCTTTGTGTGTGACATTAGGCAATATGTAGTCATGCCTGAGTATTTACATGTTGAAAACAGAACTTGACTTTGTCACTTTCCTTTATATCTCTTTCATATACCCCTATGACATTATATTGATTTTAAAAAATTGACGTATTGTCTTGATTTGGGTTCTTCCTGAAACAGACCCTGAAACAAGGATTTGTGTATAAGTACTTTATTTAAGAGGGTAGGACAGGAAGCACTGACAGAAATGGGGAAGTGAGAGAGGGAAGGGAAGGCAGCCAAGAATCAGGTTATAAGCAAGTTACCACTGTGGGTGGCAGAGGCTCACTCCTGCTGGGGAGCTCCGGGAAAGTGTGTAAAACCTGCCTAAGACTTTTCCTGTCTGGAGAAGGAGGGGAGCTGGGCCATTTATCTTTCACTTCCACCTGTGGCTAGCTGAGGACTGTTCCTGGGGGATTAACTCCCCAGCCTTTCTTGTCTGCTTCTTGGCCAGGCTGAGAGAATACCCCAAGGCAGAATCCCATAAGGGGATTTGCTGGAGGCTGCTTGGGTGGACAGGTACTGGAACGCTGAGTTCTGGGAGGATGTGGGTGGATCACTGACACCTGCTTCATGGATGTAGCTAAGTACTATTTATAGATGTCATTTTGGCATACTCAAGAGGGCTTTTCAAAATAGTTCTTATAAAAAGGGAATGTTGGGTCTGATTGAACTGAGAACTGTTGGGTTAAGTTAAACTGAGTTTCCAGTAGGGCAATGTGCTAAACACATGTTGCCCAGAGATTTTTATTCTTGAACTCAGGCATCCAAATTCTCTGCTTCTTTAAGTATAGTGTGATATACAGGTTACAAGGATGGTAATTAATGTGACTAGTGTTGTAACCTATGAAATAAACAGAGTTATTGGAAGTGAAATTAATTCTTAGGTAGCAGAGAAATAGTATCACAATATTGTGTCACCTTGGTTGAATTTTTTCCTCATCATCTCATGACACTAAATTTTGGTTCATCACACAAACGGCAGAAAAGTTGGCTGCCCAAGGGTGGATGTATGTAAAATCGTTCATCAATTAGAAGATATGATACATATTGAGGGTAAGCAATTTGATTAGGTAGTTACATTTGAATTTTCTTCCCAATATAAGGATTCTGCCAAGTTATGTCTTCTTTTAACATTTTGGGAAATACATTATCTTCTATTTTCTTCAAAAATCTTGCAGGGGGACTACGGACCCTGAGAAACAAACTGAGGGTTCTAGAGGGTAGTGGGGTGGGGGGATGATGGGTATTAAAGAGGGCACGTACTGAATGGTGCCCTGGGTGTTATATGCAAACAATGAATCATGGAACACTACATCAAAAACTAATGATGTAAAGTATAGTGATTAACATAACATAATTAAAAAAAAAAATCTTCCAGGGGTGCCTGGGTGGCTCAGCTGGTTAAGCATTTGACTCTTGATTTAAACTCAGGCATGATCTCAGGGTCCAGGGTCATGAGATAGAGCCCCATCTTGGGCTCTGCACTCAGCAGGGAGCCTGGTTGTCCCTCTCCCTCTTCTCTGCCCCTCCCTCTCCTCCTCTGCCCCTCCCCCTCCTCATGCATGCATTTTTTTCTCTTTCTCTTTCTCAAATAAATAAATAAATAAAATATTTTTTTAAAAAATCTTCCAATAGGCCTATGATCAATTCTTTCTGTAAGGGTGTCTGAAACTTTTTGCTTCATCTTTCATAGTTTGAAAGAATTATTTTTAGTCACTTGTGCATTCTGCAGATATAAATCTACTAGCAAAGACCAAGGAACATATATTTAAAATGAAAGTATAAAACATTTCAATTTAGCCAGATTTGTTGACTTAATTATATTCAGTTCTTTTTATCAGACTAAGGAATATTCCCAGGAAGATCATTACTGGTTTCTACAACAGTGTCTTTCAGAGCAAATACTGGCCCAGCACACTGTCAAAGAAAGTATAGTGAAATTTGTATAGAAACTATAAACAGATTTGCAATGCAAATGGTCATCTTGAGTGTTTTATTTTTCCCTGACCTGAACAGCAGTTATTAGATCACTATATCATGAGGAAAATAGTCAATTCAAAACACAGACCACAGAGTCCAGAGGCTACCATTAGATTTGAACAACAGGGCCATTTTGGCATATAGCTAGAGGGTTAATAGTCTAGAACAACGGCAGTGGCTTTAAACTGTATATTTTTTCTTGCAAATGTTCAGATATGTTTTTCAGAAGAGCAATTTCAATGTATAGAATCGAAGCTATTCTTTTTTTTTTTTTTAAGATTTTATTTATTTATTTGAGACAGAATGAGAGACAGAGAGCATGAGAGGGAGGAGGGTCAGAGGGAGAAGCAGACTCCCTGCTGAGCAGGGAGCCCGATGCGGGACTCGATCCCGGGACTCCAGGATCATGACCTGAGCCGAAGGCAGTCGCTTAACCAACTGAGCCACTCAGGCGCCCGAATCGAAGCTATTCTTAAGCTGTTAAACTGAGAGACTAAAAGAGCAAAACAAATGAAACCAATACCACTTTTAAAATAAAAATAAACCTGTCAGTATCAAGAAAGCTCTCTAGACTTGTTTATGCACTATTCAGTAGAATTATAAAGAGAATTTTTTTTTCGTGGAAAATGTGCTACAGATTGAGTCTAAGCTACAACCTAGCCATCTTTGTTTTGAACACTTACACACTCCTGAAACATGTAGAAGGTGAAATATTTGCTTGGCAGGTGTCTTATGGTAAGAATATAGTGTTCCAGTTATAATTATGGCTTAAGTACAATAGTATATAACCACCCAGATCTTTGTCCCTATGAGCTGAATAACTTTAGTGCAATCTTTCCATCTCTTCTGAACCCATTGTTTGGGAAATTTCCTTGCGGCAACTCAAATGTTTAAAAATATAACAGAAAAATAAATATAAATAAAAGTATAATAGACAACGATAAATAATAAGAGTAGGTTCATCCCAACATTTTCATGAGACTAAAATGTGACAGTATTTGTGAAATACTTAGGAGACTGCATAGTAAGGTTCATTAGTGGTAATTTGTCCAACAAATATGTATTGAGCAACTGCTATGGTCCAGTCACCATTCCAAGTACAGAGAATATATTGGTGCTTGTGGAACTTACATTCTACTTGTAGTAATTTTTATTGTAACTACTAGTAGTAGTAGCACTATTGTTATTAAATGGTTTGACAACATTTCTAGATGCTGTAGATTTATTATTATTATATCCCTGGGGAATTATCTCTCCATTGTTGTATTTTTTTTTTTTACCTTATTTCTGTGATTCCTGAATCTTCGAAAAGCTAAGGAAGTAATAGAGCTGAATATGGATTCAGCAAATGACAGTTCTGTGAAATGGTAATAAATAACTCTCAGTCACCACGCATCCATAAAGATGGATGATTATGTGACTAGGCCTGTGAAGACAGCAAGGAATCATAGAAGCAGTTTCTAAAATTATTGAAAAATTTTTCAAGTGCTCCCAATTTTAGAAACAAAGTCTCATAGAGCCTTCAGAGATCCTAAACCTAATAAATGTAATTCAAAATAAAAAAAAAACAATACTGAACAGTGAAAAAATGCAGGAAAGCCCAATAATACTCTGATTTTCCCCAATGATAACTATTCTTTTCTCTTTAAATTGAAATATCATAAAGCAAATGATTGCACACAAATACACTAATAAGCAAATATACAGTTTTTTTTTTTGTTTGTTTGTTTGTTTAATTTTCCACACATGCTTCTCTGCCCATTGGCTCATCCAGAATTAATGGTGCAGGCTGGGGAGGATTAGGAAGAATGCACTGAACTTTCAGAAAAGGTCCCTCAAACCTTATAGAAATTACAATGGCTTGTACATCAGTTACGTTATTTTAAAAATGAGCATGAATCTACATACCTCACAATCTAATGTACAAGAGCCTCACGGAGTGCTGCAAAATACATGCAAAAATATGAGCCAAATTTGAATTTAACTTTCTCTTGCAAAGGGCAGAGGAATGGCTTTGCACTAAGTTTGCATAAACTAAGATCTCTCGCTCATGCCTTTCAGGGAAGACTAACTGCTCTGTCAACTCTTTCTGCTTCCAGTTTAAAAAATCTTACTTATCTGATTAACTACAATTGCCACTGCTCTAATCATGTGTATTCATGAGTATTTGTGGGTCAAGTTCGAGGGGGAAGGAAGGCTAGCTGCCCTCCAATATTACACAGTATTTTTTTGAACAAATCTTGTCTATTTTATATTGGTTAATGTCTATTGTTTAATCTCATTCCTAATGTAAACATTAGGAAAAAAAGATGTATGTATTTTAAGATGATCTTATTACTGCTCATTTACTAGCAACACAAAAGCAGAATCTGGTGATTTTATATGCAAGTGATCAGTCTTATACCTGGAAACGTGGGATGCCAAAGGAAGTTTTTCAATTGCCTAATTTGGATCTTGAGGTATGGAAGGCTTTGAGGCATGGAGTGCTAGTTGGTTTGATGCCTCACGGATCCCCAGACTGGTCTGACTTATATGCCTGAATAGGCAGACACTTCCTTCCCTTCTTACCACTTCATGTGCGTCACTCTGGAAGCTATGGTTTTGGACCAAGAAAGCATAACATTCCTAGAGAAAGGAGTTCCAGGAATTCCAACAGATTTTCTCTGCTAAAAAGTCTAAATGAACTCTCAGGATCTGATTATACCTTTGGTATTAAGAATTTTAACTAACAACAACAACAAAAAAGGAATTTTAACTAACTCAACCCTAGTATAAAATGTTTTTTAAATTATGGGTAATTTGAAACCTTCTTTCTTTTAAACAGTGGTAAAGGCAAACTCTGCAAACATTTCTTTCTCTGCATTACCTAAAATCGAATGTATCTGGCAATAGATACAAATTAAGCACATGCTTGCCAGTATTTCCAATTAGCCTACTGGTTTAGCTGCACACATTTGAATACTGTAAGCCATTACTTAGGAGAATTATTTCAAATTCAAGCTCAGTAGAACTCTCCAGAATATTGTATACCTCTGACATTATCACTAAAATATAATATCATGGACTTGCTGTAAATAATTCAGAGATGCGACTTCATTATTCACTCTGATAGTAACTATTCACTATGATAGTATTAATATGAAACATGGAAAATAAGTATCTGAAATGGATAATTCCGTATTTATTCCATGCCTTCCTTTATATTCCACTTTATACTGTTTTGATTTAAATAAAGAGAGAGAAATTTTCTCAAGGTTCAATCTTAGCTGTCTTCTTGTGGAGTTGATTTCTTCCGGGCTAGAAATTTTCATCCAGTGTAAGGGTTCTGACATATTGCATCAACATCCTTCTATTGCTTTAAACAAGAAAATATATTTCATCAGATTTCCTAAGACAAGTGAGGGGGATGCTTTTATGGCACTCAAAATGTATATATATTATTCCATTAGAAAAAAAAAATGTCAGGGGCTAATTTGGGGGCCAGGCACTGCCAATTTTATTGTTCTAGTCATACAACCTGTGTGACAGTATTTCCAATTTTGACAAATTTGGCTTAGATAATAATCAAATGAATGCCCAAGCTTCAACTATGTATTTTTCTAAGGACCTATCCTATAAAAAAAATTTAAAGATATTATGCTTCGAGACAATTTAAGAAGCAGTTTGAAGAATTGGATACTTCAGCTCTAGATAATACTGTGCTTCTTCCTAAAATAACTCTGATTTGATGGTATGAGTAGAAGTGTCCAGATATAGTGAATCACAGGCTAGAATCGCATCATAAATCATTCTGAAGAACTTCAAAGACATATGTTTTTAATCCTAATGAATCATCTTTTCTCAGTGTCCAAGGTATTACTATAATTTAAATTTGACTTCTTTGAAAGCTTCTCATTAGTACATTGGTATTCTCAGGAGTACATTGTTAAGCCAGTAGCATGATAACTGGGGTGTACACATATGAATGTGAATGTGTGTGTTTTGTAAATCCACATCACTTCCCTGAGTTATATCATATCTGAGTTTTGTCAGGGCATTGTTCTATGCCTTTGTAACACCTTGATATTGATCTGATTTCAGAACGACTTTGTGGTATCCCTGGAAGAAAGCTGACCTAAGAATTTGAAAACTAATATTTGAGTCCTGGCCTTTCTAATTGATTGTTGTGTAGACCCATCTTTCTTCATCTGTAAAATGGGGATAATAAAATCTGCCCTTAATATTATCAGTGGAAAAGAACAAGAAATTGGAACCCTCATACGTTGCAGTGGGAATGTAAAATGGTATATCCAATATGGAAAACTGGGTGGCAGTTCCTCACAGGTTAAACATAGAGTTATAGCCAAATGTCCATCAGTTAATGAATGGATAAAACATGGTCCATCCAGACAGTGGGATATTATTCAGCAATAAAGAGAATGAAATACCAATACTTGGCTATTACATGGCTGGAGCTTGACAACATTATACATGAAAGAAGCCAGTCACTAAAGGCCACATGTTGTGATTCCATTTGTATGACATGTCCAGAATAGCTAAATCCATAAAGACAGAAAGTAGACTAGGGGTTGGGGTAGGAGATGAGGGAGAAATGAGGAGTAACTGCTAACAGACATAGAGTTTCTTTTTGGGGTGAGGAAAATTTTCTAGAATCAAATAATGATGATGTCTGCACAACTCTGTGAAAATGCTCAAAAAAACCCCCACTGAATTGCATACTTTAAAATGGTGAATTTTGGGGCACCTGGGTGGCTCAGTCATTAAGCATCTGCCTTTGGCTCAGGTCATGATCCCACGGTCCTGGGATGGAGCCCCGCATTGAGCTCCCTGCTCAGCGGGAAGCCTGCTTCTCCCTCTCCCACTCCCCCTGCTTGTGTTCCCTCTCTTGCTGTGTCTTTCTCTGTCAAATAAATAAATAAAATAAAATAAAATGGTAAATTTTATGTTATATGAATTATATCTCAATAAAAAAAAATTAACCCTCCCCTGCCTGTATCAGAGAATTGTAAGAATGAAATAAAACTGGAAAGTTCCATAGAATCTAAATCATATTCAGTAATCCATACCACTGCATAGAGAAGAACACAGGCCTCAGTGTTTGTAACTAAATAAAGAGGGTTTGCATGAAAATTATCTTTATGTCCAGTCATGGGAAAAGTCACATAGAGGGCTGCTGTCACTCAGGACACTTGCTGTGAAGAGTTTTATAGAAAAGTTATAAACTGCACAAAAAAATTATTTTAAAGAATGGAAGGCACAAGAGAGATGTAGAGAAATAGAGCTTTCTGTTGGGACTTGCCACTCTCTACTTTACATGTTAATAGTAGTTGTATTATAACTGCAGAACCTGACTGGACTACACAACCCTGACAGTCAGAAGCTGCATTCGGTTCATCTCCATTTCTTCACACCCCTAGACACAGTGCCCTGCCTACAGTGGATGCTCAACTGAGACCAGATGAGCTTTGCTGATACTTTTTCTTTTCTTTCTTCTTTTTCTTCTTTTTTTAATCAACATTTTATTTGGAATACTAAGCAAAATCTATAGGCTACTGAATGGACTTCAAACACCACCCTCTGAGGGCCCCCAGTGCTCTCCCTTTCTTGCTTAAATGAAGAAGGATGTAAGCTCACCTCAGGAAGCCAGGCAGAGGCAGGATTGAGGTCAGTTCATTCCATGCTTCTTCTAGGCCACCATGGCGTGTCCTCTCCCAGACTGTCTTTTCTCAGGGCCATGCTCTGCAACCCTCCAGGTATGATTACTGCACAGTCCTCCCTACACTTCATTGCCCTCATCCAACTTGAACTCCCTGCAGTACTTGACACCAGGACCATTCCTTTAGGAGTCCTGTCTCTCACAGCTTCCAGAATAATTCTCCACTCTCTTTAATTCCCTTAATACTTTGGTGGTGTTGGGGCTTCAATTGCTACTTACCAGTTCCTTATTCCCAAATGATAGCTCCAGCTAAGACCTTTTTCTTGATCTTCATAACTAAATATCCAACTACTTGATGGAAAATTCCACTGTGTGCCCCGCAGTGCCCTCAGTCTTAGTGTACTGGGGTAACCTGTTTGAATTCCTGTAGCCAATGCCTTTGTGAATGTCACTGACAGAACCATGATGTGCAGCTAGAAATCCAGGAGTCATTCTAGACTTCTCTATCTCACTCCTCTCCTTCCAGTGAGTCATCTATTGCATTTGACCTCTTTAATATCTCTCATATCCTGTCTTCTCACTAAAGCAGATCCTAAACAAGCATCTGGGTTCAGGAAATTTATTGGGGAGTTCCTTTTTCCCAGGAAGCACCATGAGGCAGTAGGGAAATGAGGTGGGAAAGAGGAAAACCTATAATGGATGTGACAATAAGGAGATTATTACTAATGGAACCTGGGGCAGTCTAGCCATGGAATCTCTGAGAAACCATGTAAAACCCACTTCCGAATTGTCCCACCAGGGGATAAGGAAGCTGGGGTATTTCTCTACCAATCCTGCCCTCCTTGTTAGAGGTAGCCCCCATACAGGAGGAAAAACAATTTCCCTCTACCCTCTGAGTTCTTAGCTTAAGACTCCTGTAATAAAATACAGATCAACAAAAGAAAAACAAATAGAATTTTATTAACAGGTATACCAAGTATATACATGGGAGAGACCCAGGAAAAAATAAGTAACTCAAAGAATTGGCTTAGAATTCAGGCTTAAGTATCATCTTTTTTTTTTTTTAAGATTTTATTTATTTATTTGACAGAGAGAGACACAGCGAGAGAGGGAACACAAGCAGGGTGAGTGGGAGAGGGAGAAGCAGGCTTCCCACTGAGCAGGGAGCCTGATGTGGGACTTGATTCCAAGCCCCCGGGATCATGACCTGAGCCAAAGGCAGACACCTAACGACTGAGCCACCCAGGTGCCCCAAGTATCATCTTAATAGAGGAAGGAGAGAGGGGATAGAGGCCTCTTAAGGGAGAGTAAATGATTTTTAGGAAAGAGGTTGGGTCTTGGAAGAATAATGGGTGATATGATAGCTTGTGACAAAGTTTGTCTGGGTGTGGTGTCAATATCTAGTA
This sequence comes from Mirounga leonina, assembly GCF_011800145.1. Taxonomy (NCBI): domain Eukaryota; kingdom Metazoa; phylum Chordata; class Mammalia; order Carnivora; family Phocidae; genus Mirounga; species Mirounga leonina. The sequence goes on along the minus strand of NW_023270374.1, from coordinate 10,074,122 downwards.
TTTTCTCCTATGATAAGGGTCAATCCTCCCTAGGTGATGAAACTCCAATGAAGGGGATCTGTGACAGTTGAGTTCCTTTTGGATATCTGTCTTTAGGCCGATAGGAAAATTCAGAGAAAGACTCTCCTAGTATTTGCTGTTTTTTAAGTGTTAATAGCTCAAAATTATCAATATACCAAACTGGCATATCTTGCTTGGGATGTCATGTCCTGAAATCTTATGGTTTTATTTGGGGTGGCATATTCTGCTACTCTTTGCCCCTTGCACGATAAACACCTCCTACAGCCAGAAATCTCCCTCAGGCAGACTCAGGAGGCCATCAGTGTGGATGGTAGTTATCTGCAGAGGACCTCTGGGAGGGCCAGGGGAAAGGAGACAGCTGGGAGCCTCTGCTATACTGTCCTCTCTACTCCATCCCAGCTACCATTCCCCATTACTTCTCAGTTAAACCACTGAGCTGGTCTCCTTGACGTTTTAAGGTTTTTTAAGCTTTTATTTTTAAGTTTTTACACATCCTGCCAGAATGATCATGTTAATGATCTTTAACACAGCATACATCCCTTCCCTTTAATTAGAGATCCTTAAGAACCCCCCCATAGTTTTCAGGAGGAAGCGTGATTACCTTAGCCTGTGCTTCCCAAACTGTATGTAAGTTTGATGCCCAAGGCGCCTAGGGCACCATAGAAAACTCACAGGGGTAAGGCAGGGTTTCTTTCAATTTTGAAAGAAATACAGATGCTCAACATCTGTTAGACAATATGTAAACTATTAGTTTCAAGGCATTCCACAGTTTCAAAATTAGAACATACAGCATCCCTTTCTATGATAACATGTTATTCCTGAGCTGGGTTTTTGACTGTTATTGTGATAAAAAGGAAACACCAAATGAAAATCTATGTGGAACAGGAAATGTGGATGGCAGAATCCAATCTGGTTCATATGGCTACTGAGTTGTTAGTACATAAATACTTAAGTTGTTTGGATGCAAATACTTAAGAAACAAGACCCCTGGGAGCCTGCGTGGCTCGATTGGTTGAGCATCTGACTTTTGATTTTGACTCAGGTCATGATCTTGAGGTCTTAAGATTGAGCTCTGTGTCGGGCTCCACACTCAGCGCAGAATCTGCTTGGGATTCTCTATCTCCCTCTCCCTGTGTCCCTCACCATCTCTCACACACTGTCTCTAAATAAATAAATAAGTAAGTAAGTAAGTAAAATCTTTAAAAAAAAAAGACCTTTAGACATCTGATTTTGGCTTATGGGCAGCCATGCCTGAGACACTGTGAACTGAAAAATTGCGGAGAACTGGAGACCCTCTATCCTAGGCCCATTGCATAAGGCCCTTGCCAACCTCTTACTCTCATGTACAAATTTTTCACTCCATGGAAGATCTGGGAAGGTCATCAGACCTTTATTCCTTAGCATGAACTTTTCCTCTGCCAAAATTACCTTTCTTAGTCCCTTTACTCTCATCAACTAGCCCTCCACAATTCGTCTTAAGGAGTACTTCTGCTGGAATGAGATTCCCTTGGCTGGTGCTTTTTGCCCCAGCGATGATTTATATGCCCCTGTGTCTCCCCAGAATCTGTGTATAGCTTGTGTGTGCCACCCTTCTTGTGGAGCCCCCAGTGGTGATTTACTTGTTTGTCTGCGTTGCTAGTCTGTGTATTCCATAAGCTTCGTGATCATTAACAGTTTATTTGCTATGGTCTTGCTGGTGTTTTTATTGGGATCATGTTAATTTAACTTATCATTCATCAGCGTGAGTGCCTAGCATGGTATAGCTTCTCTAAAAACTGTGACTGAGGGCGCCTGGGTGGCTCAGTCGGTTAAGCGACTGCCTTCGGCTCAGGTCATGATCCTGGAGTCCCGGGATCGAGTCCCTCATCGGACTCCCTGCTCGGCGGGGAGTCTGCTTCTCCCTCTAACCCTCCCCCCTCTCATACTCTCTCTATCTCATTCTCTCTCAAATGAATAAATAAAATCTTTAAAAAAATAAAAAAAAATTAAAAAAAAAATAAAAACTGTGACTGAATGAATCAAAGGATGAAGATGAATGTAAGAATGAATGTAAGACTATAAGAATTAGCCCTAACTCTTTTTCTTCATATTTACATTTTGAGCACTTTATATCATCGTACCTTTGTATATGAGAGAGGATCTTTGCATATGTCATCCTCTATGTCTAGAAAGATCTTCCCTCCCTCTTCACCTGGGTCATTTGCTCTCCTCATCCTTTGGATCTCAGCTCTGTCTTTTCTTCCCTAGGGAAGTTTTACATTTACATTTGTATGATTATGTGAGTATTTTCTTCTTTCTCTCGATTACAAGCTCTATGAGGGTAGGGAAAAGGTCAGTTTTGCTCACCAACTAACATCCACAATTGAACATATTGCCTAACACATAGCAAGAACTTAGTAAATATTTGTGGAATGAGTGTGGATGAATAGACGAATGATTAATCTATGAAAGCCTAATTTGTACATATCAAGACTCAATGACTATTCTAAAGAGATGGTGAGATAAAATTTTTCCTACAGAAAGTGGGAACATTTCCTGCTTTGTGGAAACAGAAGGCACCTAGGTAAGGGAGGACAGGGATCAGAATTTTAATTCTGAGTTAGAAAGAAATCAGAAACTCTTTTAGGTTCTGAAAAAGGGGGTAGAGGTGTCAGATGATCAAAACAGGTGAATACAATATCCAAGATTCTGTTTATTAAACCACTTGCAGTATTTCAATTCAAAATGATTCCTCTGCCATTGAAAAGCTGTCATGTTTTCATTTGCTGGAAAGTGACAAAGTTAGATAAATGATAACGCTGTCTTTGTTCATACCTTGGTTAGAAGTCCTCAGACTTAAACGCTCCTCAGGGCAAACTCTCACTGAACAAACATGAAGTGTACTGTTTTACAGCATATGCTGCTCAATGAAACTACAGCACATTTGGCACTACTGAGCATCTTAGGATGAGGAGAAAGAAAACAACAACAACAAAAGCCCATAAAACAAATTGTGACCCCTATAACCCCTAATGAAGGACTTTGGAGTAAAATGAACTGTTATACTCACTTTAGAGAAGATTGCAAAGATTGAGAAAAGTTGGATTGTCAGATTATTTCCTTGTTCTCAATGATATTTTATTAACATTTGTTTCTTCTCCCTCCCTTCTCCCTGTCTTATTTTCTTTTTTCCCCATCTTCATTTCCAAGTGAATAGCTTTAAAAAAAAAAAAAGGAAAGAAAGAAAGTCAGTACTAACCTATTTTATTTTCAAATTTAAGAGATTGATTCTTAGGCATCAAGATACTATTCTAAATTTTTTAATTGAGAAAGTTCCAGGTAACAACCAAAGAAATACAACTACCCCACCACACAGTTAATTAAATGTCTCTGAATTGCTACTATTTGAGGTTGATAAGCCCCAAGTATGAATTCTTCAGCTCAAAGCAGGGAGTTATATTAAGAAGACAGTAGAAAGGAAAAATAATTAGGTAGTCTTTTGTAAGAGGGTGCATAAATGGTTTCTGTGTAGCCCTGACTAACTTTGTCAGTCAGTCTGTTTATTTCAAGAGTCAGGCATTTGAGGTGTTTGCTATTATGTAGATTTTAGGCATCACATAAACAAAGGGCTAATGTAAAGATCATTTTATTGCATGTATTTCTGTGAATTAATTTTGAGCAGATATACTAGGCTTCTGTTTTATTTGTACCTATGGGCATTCTTTTAAAAAAATGAAATTATATATATTGCTAATTTAAAAACTCATCTTGAGGGCACCTGGGTGGCTCAGTTGGTTAAGCAACTGCCTTCGGCTCAGGTCATGATCCTGGAGTCCCGGGATCGAGTCCCTCATCAGGCTCCCTGCTCGGCGAGGAGCCTTCTTCTCCCTCTGACCCTGCCCCCTCTCATGTACTCTCTCTCATTCTCACTCTCTCAAATGAATAAATAAATCTTAAAAAAAAAAAAACTCATCTTGACATTTGTTAGAAACAAGGGTATTTGAGATTGTACAGAAGGAGCCTCTAGTTCAGTCCTGTATCAGTCAGGATGGCCCAGGTCATGCTGAAGTGACTCCAGCATTTCAGTGGCTTCCAGCCACAGATGTTTAGTGCTCACATGGGCTGTAGGTCCATCCTGGGCAGCTATAGCTCTGCTGAAACATCCCCTTCACTCTGGGACTAGGTTGACAGGACTGCCTCTCGCTAGAATGTTGCCTATAACATAGCTAAAGTGAAAGAGAGAAAGCAGTTCTTGAAGCTTCTGCACTCACTTACCCTCCCATTTCATCAACTAGAACAAGTTTTATGGCCGTGCCTACATTCAATAGGACAGGGAAACAAGGAAATAGAATCATCCCGGGGAAGAGGTACCAAATATTTGTGAATAGTCAACCACTGACTTCTTCTTTTCCTTGGATGTGAACACATCGCCAGAGAGATTAAGCAACTTGCCCAGGATCACTGGCAGAGCTGAGATTATTAGAACCGGATTCCTGTTTCCCCTTCTCCTCAGCGCTTCTGTGTGCAAACTTGTGGATAGGCTGTTGTAGTGGGAGTCCTAAGAGAAGGATGCCATCCAGAGAGGTGTCTACACACCAGGGCCTGTCTCATGCTGTGGTATCACGTTGGAATGGTCAGCATGTTCTCTCTTTGGACCTGTAGGTCCAACATTTGCTTTTGTTACAGTATCAGTCAGGAATTAATCATCGAATTGGAACCATTATAAATTTTGGTGTCAGGAATTATACTTATTATATATTTTTATTTATATATTTGTATATTTATTATAGGAATTATAACTTAAATCATGTGAGAGGAACTGGACAAGGAGTCACAAACCAGTTACTCCAATAAGTGAGCATGTCCAGTCACCAAAATGGGATGATAAAGAGAAGGTTTGTGAGAATCTAATGGGAATCTTGGCTTCTGTGTGGCTATCACCCCTGTAGGACCAGGGTATTATTTCTCTATGGTAAAGCATCTGTGGCTGGCCTGGGGCAACAGTGGGTCAACATGCTCAGAAATTGGTAGAGGAGAGTGAGAACCCACCTGGAACTCATAGACCCCTATATGCAAGATTGTAACTGCCTCTAACCATTACAACCTTCAAAGAGTAATGGCTGCAACTTTGCTTCTGCCTTTCAAATCTAACTTGGAAATCATATAGGGCAGGGATTCTAGAAACAGTTCCAGCTTAAACAAGTGGACACAGAACAACCTTTCACACATTCCAAGTTTGAAGAGGCCTAGGCAGACCAGTGCCAACCCAAATGTATTAGTTTCCTCCTATTGCTAGGATAAATTACTACAAACTTAGTGGCTTACGCCCACACAACTTTATTATCTTACAGATCTGGAGTTCAGAGGTCCAAAATGGGTCTTTCTAAGCTATAACCAAAGTGTTGGCAGGGCTGTATTCCTTCTGGAAGCTCTAGGGAGAATCTGCGGATTGCCTTTTCCAATTTCTAAAGGCCATATCACTACAACTTCTGCTTCTGTCATCACATCTTCTCTCAATCTGCCTCTCCTGCCTCCTCTTTTCCCTTAAGACACTGGTGATTACATTGGACCCACCTGAATAATCTAGGAAAATCCCTCATCTCAAAATCATTAACCTAATCACATCTACAAAGTCCTTTTTGCCATGTAAAGTAACATATTCACAGATTCTGGGGATTGAATGTGGATATCCTTGGAAGGTCAGTATTCTGTCTACCATATTACTCATATGATCCTGCTGGTCTATAGCAAGGTTTGGCAAAATAACAATATGTGGGCCAAATCTGGACCATTGCCTGTTTGTGTAAATAAAGTATTATTAGAAAACAGTCATGCCCATTTGTTTTCCTTTCCATCACATTTCCATTCAGTTAGTTCCAACATGGAGGAACACTTACCTTAAAATGTCTTTTCCACCTGCAAGGAAATCAGGCCATTAATGAAACCTTCAAAGCACAGTTTTAACCTGGATATATGGTTTATCTCTGTATACCTTGTGAGACAAAGGAGTAGGATTTCGCCAGGTTAGGAGATATTTGATTAAGTTTTTCCTTCAATTCAAAAATAGTTGTAAATTGTGCAAATTCCATTAACTATCTCCAGGACTTTTCATCATAAAGGAGAAGATCAAGATGTGTCAGTCAAAATCATTAATAACTTGCTGGGTGTTCAAATGCAGAGTGATCTTTTGAAATGTTCATTGTCTTCAGTTTTGGAATCATTTGTTGCTTAGCAGCACAGTGGGGAACAGAGGGTCTATAGAGCAAACTGACTAGATTTGAATCTCACCTCTCCCATTTGCTAACTGTGCCACTTCATCAATTGGGTCATATTCTGAGACTCAATCTTCTCATCTGTAGAGCAGGGACATAAGTAGCTCTTTCCTCAAGCATAAATCTAAGAGTTTATATATGTAAATACATAGAGTAGTGCCTGCTAATATGTACATTAGTTGGTTCCTGCATTCATCTGACAAACAAGGTGCTAACTACTCCACATTATAAGCATCACAGTAGCTCTATGAGATTGATATAATTATCTATTTTTTTTTAACAGAAAAAGAAATTGAGGGTTCAAAGTAGTTAAATAATTTGCTGATGGTCATAAGTCTAGAAGACTGCAGAGCTAGAGATAAAATTCAGTTCTGTTTGATTACAAACACCAAGCCTGTGGATTTAACCTACCGTTGCAAAACATTAATTCTTTGAATTATGAACCATTTAAGGCCAAGGTATAGCATTCTTTAGCAATTCAGAAGCTGGTAACTGAGTGAACACAATATGGGGGTACCTCAACTAACTGAAGCCCCTGCGAATATATTATCTGGCAGTCTAGTTTTCTAGAAAGCTTTAGGTATTTGCCAAAACTTTAAAATAATACTTAATTTGGAAAGAACTCTCTGTAAAATATAGTATACATTTCCCTGTCTTCTTAAACAGATTATACTGAACATGACTTAAGATTATATTGACATAGTCATTTATCATTATGAACTTCATTTTTATCCTGTATTCTAATATAGGAATATTCTGAGAGTTTATTGTAATGCAGAGGGATATTATCGACCTGAACTGTTATGTATTTTAATTCCTGTACTTGATTTGTCAAGTTTTAGATGTTTCTTGTCCCAGTGGTTGCTACTTCTTGTTAGTGTTCCTGTTTATACTGTCAGTCTCTCAAAAGTCCTCCAGAAAAATCTGTTGATCAAACAAAGCTGGGTTTATTAAAACTTACTGTAAAATGACAAATCACCATCTTGATAGTGTTTCAAAATGAGGAAATTTGGGTAGAATATTTATAGTGTAGGATATGAACAGGTGATGATATGAACCTGGGTGATTTTAAGGTGGGTCTTACAAGACAGGGAAGTGACTGGCATTTGGTAGACTTTAATGCCATAATAGTTCTGGACTGGTGGGCAGAGCAAGATGAGAGATCTAAAGTAACCCTTAATGATTAAGCTGTTGGGGCACCTGGGTGGCTCAGTTGGTTGGGTGACTGCCTTCGGCTCAGGTCATGATCCTGGAGTCCCAGGATCGAGTCCCGCATCGGGCTCCCTGCTCGGCGGGGAGTCTGCTTCTCCCTCTGACCCTCCTCCCTCTCATGCTCTCTGTCTCTCATTCTCTCTCTCGCAAATAAATTAAAAAAAAAAATGATTAAGCTGTTGGTATTAACAAGCAAGTTATTTCAGTTGGTTCACAGTTGTATTTTACAAGAACATGTATTTCCTGGAGTAAGAAGCTAAGTGATTTTTGCCTGATTCCAATATTGAAATAGGCAAGTATGTTTGATCCCAGGGTTGTTGTAGTACAGGGATGAGAGAATACATTGGTTTGCTTTCTCTCTTTCCGCTATCACTTGATACTTCTATATGCTATGGAACCAGAAACAAAAAAACTGGAATTGTGAGTCAACAGAGAGTTAATAGAAACTAAGGGGAAGCCTAAGGAATGGACTCATGTACATATATTTTGTGCTTAAGCACAAACCCAGTTTTTTCTTGCTTAATTCCTGGTTGGCTTCCTAATGTCATGTAACCAACATTGTTGACCAGCTGAGCATCCGTTAGGTATCTATTACTATACTGTGAATGGTAGATTTGTAAGTTCTAGTAGAAAGTGAATAATTCTACAAAATAGCACTTGTTGGTTTTTTCCCCTTTCTTAATGTTTTATTTGTTTATCTTGAGTTTTTCACAGCTTTTAGCATCCTTTTCTTTTGTGTTTGAGAATTTATAAAGTGATGCTGTTTAGATGCCAGATTTTCTTAAACTGAAATTTAGAATGTCTGGGGATTTTATCCATACTTTCTGAAAAGTTCTTCTAGAGTCCTTAAGTTACATTATTGAAGTAAGTAGTCTGAGACATTAGGATTTGGTATAGAATGCATGGAAGATAAAGTTATTGAGCAACTCTAAAGTATATAATTAATCCCTAAAATAAAATGCATATTGTTTTACCTCTGCAGTCTAGTGATTGGAAAATAATAAAAAAGATTAAAGGTTCTAATTCTGTAGTAGAAAATTGGGAAAAAATGAATTTGACTCATTACTTAAAACTTTTAGCTGTTTATAGTAATTTAGGCCAACTGAAAAATAAAATACATATTCTGGCTAGCAGAAATCCTTTCTAAGAATTATGTTTGGTAAGAAGATATGGAAACTGATCAAACAAGGTTTTTGAAGTCTTATTAACCATGGAATTTTCAGTGATGTGACATGGATATTGTAGACTTGTATTTATCTTGAAATGACAGAAATTCCTTAACAATATCTGAAGCCTGTTTCGGTTACTTATGTCAATGTCTGTTTTTCTTTCTTTCCTTTTCTTTCTTTTTTTTTTTTTTTCAGTCACATATTCAGTACTATAATTTTTTGGCATTTGGTGCAGAAAAGAAGCCAATTTTCAGGGGAAAAAAAAGTTCTTTACTAGCTTTATACATGAAGAAGCAAGTTCAAATTTTATTGTTAAATCAACAGTTTTTATGCAGGGAGAATCTGTGGAAACCATACTGTAGATGACAATGTGGCCTCTTTTCTTTCTCTTAGCTAATTTTCCTATTCTTGACTAGGATATGTTAATATTTTAATATCCTAGTCAATAATAGAGTATATATAAGATATATAATAGAATATATATACACATTATATATATATATATATATCTTTTATTAAATATAGGGGACAAAAAGAAAACCTGTTTGCACATCTGAATCTTTCTTAGGAGGTATATATATATATTTCATATATATTCATTTCATATATATATATGAAATACCAGATGAGACAGGTTAAGATCCATTTCATATTAGGTAGCATGAATTAAAACAAAACCTTAAATTTAGGGACATACATACCAAACTAAGGAGAGACAAATATTAAGCCTCTGGGGCCAAATGTAAGTTACTATGCTCCATTGATTTATGAGTACAGTCATGAAATTAAGTTCAACAACATATAAACAGCATTTATTGAGTACCTATTAAGTTCCAGGAACACATGCTGGGTGCTGTAGATAGAGAAATAAAAGTGTGATTCTGGAAGCTTCACAGTATGATTGAAAAGTAAAACCAGTTAATTAAACAATATGATAAGTAATAGGAATATGTAAAAAAATTTTGATTACTGCTGAAGTATAATTTTCAAAACATTAAAACTGTGGTTTTACACAAACAGAGAAATATCAAAGATTTTGTTCAACTCATTAAGAGAATCAGCAAGATGATAGAACCAATTCAGAAAGCATTTGAGGAGCTAGGTAGTATAGGCAATTTAAAAGGGGATATTAAGGTAAGATTCCTAGGTTAGGTATAAAACTAGTTAATTTCCTACAGGACAATAAAGTATAACTTTTGGAATTATCATTTTTCCTGAATATATATTATTTTCATCTCTCCTGAATAAAAATCTACAAAATAGCAGGTAGCCTCGCTATATATGGGATCTTTCTTCATAGTAATCAGTTGTACAAAGTGTGTTCCCCCTAGATAATTCTTGGGTGGTCCTTTGCCCCCAGGTGACATTATACTATCTTTTTGCTTTATTTTCAAGTCTTGGATCTTATTTTATTAATTAAAAAAATTCAGAAACAATGGAATTTAGGAGAAAGGAAGGATAGGGGGATTCTAAGTGGAGGAAAGTTAAGGACAGAAGATGTCTGAGGTAAGGTTCCTATAAATTAAGAGAAAATTTCCAGTGAGACAAAGGCTTGTGAGGGCTGAAGGGATGGTGATAGGTAGAAGGAAGGGCGAAATAGCTGGATTCCAAGTGCCACTTCATGAGTTTTCTATTACTATTATGACAGATGACTACTATGACTAGGGACCAATGTATAAGAGATATTTACGTGATATTTGATTGTATTTGTTGTGGTGGTAGTTTTTAAAAGTCAGAAAAGCAAATCATCCGTGTGCTGGCAGGGAGTTATAAATTAGTTGTTTTTAAAGCCATACATTCATGTGTCAGAACACTGAAACTATTTTGGAAGAAAATGCTAAGGACAGTGAAAGCAGAAGACAATGAAGACAGAGAAGATTGGGATCCAGTCAGGCACTAAAACTGAGCAGAGCCTCTAATTACTATACTTCTGAAATTCCCCTTCTTCCCTCCATAGGTCTTTTCTCTCTCTTCCTTTTTTTCTCTTCTGTACCTTTCTTCTCTTACCCCAGACAGGGAATGAAATCTGGGAGATATCACAATTTATGTCTCTAGCTGAGCATGATGCATCTGAAAGAAGCAGCATCTAGTTTTGTTTTGTTTTGTTTTTGTCTTAGGCTGCAGGCAGGGAACAGAATAGAACAGAATGTAGCAAAATGGAATGGAATGGAATGAAATCTCCCCTGAAATACCTTTTGACTCTGCTGTTAAAAAATACATTGTTTACTTAGCTTCATTTTTCCTCTTTGATATTAAGTTTCCTTCTAAGAAACAGGTCACATCCATAAATATTTATTAATTTAAAATCTCTTTTTACTAGCTGAGCTTTCCCAGTGGGTAATAAACTGTGAGCTGTGGAGTTATTCAATCTTTTTATTATTATTATTTCCAAGGAGTAGGTAAAATATGATTGCATCACAATCCCTGGCCTTTCTGTATGACCTGTATGATTGTGACAACATGGATGGACCTAGATGGTATGCTAAATGAAATTAGCCAGACAAAGACAGATACCACATGATTTTACTTATATGTGGAATCTAAAAACACCAAAACAAATGAACAAACAAAAAAGCAGAAACGGACCCATAAATACAGGGAACAAACTAGTGGTTGCTGTCTGGGGGAGGGGGTAACAGGTGCTGAGAAGGAATGGGCAAAAATGGGTGAAGGGGAGTGGGAGGTATAGTCTTCCAGTTATGAATGAGTAAGTCGTGGGGATGAAAGGTACAGATAGGGAGTATTGTTAATGGTACTGTAATAGTGTTGTATGGTGACAGATGGTAGCTACACTTGGGATGAGGATAGCACAGTGCATAGAGTTATTGAACCACTCTGTCAAACACCTGAAACTAATGTAACAATTTTATGTCAACTATACTTCAATAAGAAAGATTTTTTAAAAATAATACCTGCTGATAATACCTGCTAAAAAAATTCCAGGTTCAGTTTAAGGCAGAATGAAATTAGGAAAGCTCTAAATCCAAAATAAACAAGATGCTGCTCTAGTAATCCATTTATACATGGCTTCTATTTTAGCCTTTTTTTTTTTTTTCATTCAACTGTGGACAGTTGGTCATTGGATTTATAGTATTTAGCATTAATTTTGGAGAAGGGCAGGTTAGTATCCACATCAAACATGTGATATTTTGCTGTTCATGTGTCCTTCCAGAATTAATTAGGGAAAAATTTCAAAAGGGCCTCTTTGGGATTTAATGGTATTAATAATATTTGTTTAACCAAAACTGATGAATGCTTGTTTTATTCATTCTAATTGGGCAACTTCACATTCTGCCAACAAGTAAAATTAATAAGCAAGTTAAGTCTAATTGGCTTGCTTTGAGCAGCTGAATGCTTTCAGTAAGAATACTAGACTGATTTTATTTTATTTTATTAATTAATTAATTTTTGTAACTTAAGAGACAAACCACAAAAATCTTTCCTGAACGATTTTTCTTTTATGGTGCCTTAATCATCTTGGGTCTTTTTAGATGAACAGCAGTGCTTAAGCTGTTGGAAGAAAGTCTATCTTCTGAATGAAATGGCTTCTATTTGCATGGAACAATTAGCTATAATTAGCATGCAAGTTTTAATGATATTGTATTGTGAAGCTGATTTTGCCTGTGGGACTGGTGATGCAAGTAGCTTCTATTGTTTATTGTATGCAAATCCAACCACTTAGCTTTAATTAGACGTTGAAATCCAGAATTGTCAACAATTGCTTTAGTATTAACGAGTAGCATGAACTGCCCATCATGACTTTTTAAATGGCAGAGACTTATAAGCAATTGATTTGGCTTCCAAAAAAAAAAAAAAGTATCTTAAAGTCCATCATTTGCAGAACAAAATCAAGTTTGGGTCAGTCTGGTTGACAAGATGTTTCTGTCTTCCTATTTATTTCCTCTGATTATGCCTCTTTGCTTTGTGAATATTAATAGAAGGTGGCTCATTGAAGAGTAATAAATTCAAAATAAAACTCAGTATTTTAAGAAGAGCCAGAATGTGAACTGTTTTCAATCAGATATTTGATGATTCATGATCTGGTAGGATTCTAAAAATGTCAGTAGTTTGGGTTCATCCTAGTTATTAATGCATGTTACACTTTGTATATTGTAGATGAAAATCATTACATGAATTAGCAGTCATACCGTGATGTTCTTTTAACAACATGTTAGAACCTAGGGAAAACTGTAAAGCCGATGTAGTTGATTAGTCTTCCTTGGCTGCAGAACTGCAAGGAAGAGAGGCTGAGCATGGCTTTCTGATCACCTTACAAGCTCTCCAACTTTTTCAAAGACTCAATTTCCTCCTTAGGCTTTAGTCTGCCTGTCCTAAGGATGACATATTAGAAGCACATTCACAAGAAATTGGAAGTGACTTACTTCCATTTACTTTTCCCAGACTATTTGTATCTCAAAATGAGACCCAGAGAAAGAACATGCATTATCTGAAAGGATGGATACCACTTCCAGCATCGGATGAGGAAATTTTGTGAGATCTTTTCTTTCACTTTCCTTTCCTTTCTTTTCTTTTCCTTTCCTTTCTTTTCCTTTCCTTTCCTTTCCTTTCCTTTCCTTTCCTTTCCTTTCCTTTCCTTTCCTTTCCTTTCCTTTCCTTTCCTTCCCTCTTCCCTTTCCCCTTTACCCTTTTCCCTTTCCCCCTTTTCCTTTCCTTTCCTTTCCTTCCCTCTTCCCTTTCCCCTTTTTCCTTTCCTTTCCTTCCCTCTCCTTTCCTTTCCTTCCCTCTTCCTTTTCCTCTTTCCCATTTCCCCTTTTCCCTTTCCCCTTTTTCCTTTCCTCTCCTCTTCTCTCCTTTCCTTTCCTCTCCTCTCCCTCCCCTCCCCTCCCCTCCCCTCCCCTCCCCTCTCCTTTCCTTTCCTCTTCTGCATTTTTCCTAAACCTTCTCTCACTGGAAAAAAAAAATGAAGAAGAAGAAGCTATAAGCATTCACACAGACATTGGTCTGTTTTGAATTACGTTGGTATGTTAACAAAGAGAAAAAAAGTTACTTGCTACCATTTTTCCAAAGGTTGATTTCTGATTTTTCTAACTTATGTTGTTTCTGGATTTTTCTCCCCATTTTTCAAAGAATGGCCCTCAGTAGCTTAATAAATCAGCTAATAAAATATTTTAGCATCTGCTAATGTTCCCCGAGTGTGTAACATGCTTGTTCAAAGGCTTTCTAAAGGAGCACAATAGAGGGAAACTACAGGCAATTCTGAAAGGCAATGCTATCAGGTTTCAACATACTGCAGAACATCAGTCTTTACCCTAAGACTTTGCTTGTAAATATTTACATTGTTTGACCAGATGGTGGCACAATTGGAAAATGCGGGTATTTTTTTAAGCATATCTTAATAAACTTAAAAAAGGAAATCCATAGACTAGGATTGCAAACTATAGAAACACATTAAATGTTCATTTGAAAACTTTTGCTTCTGTTGTAATTTTTTTTTTCTTTTTTTAATCACACCAGAAGGATGTGAAAAGAATACAGGTTTTCTTCAGGTTTTGAACACAGTATATTCTCATACTGCCTTTCACTTAGATAAGCCTGAGGCCTTAGTAGCTTTAAAATATTTCAGTTCAAGGCAATGAATGTTTAGTGAACACCAGCCATGTGCTATGCACTGTGCTGATGATTCTAAGGGCCTCTGCCTCCTTTATACAGTTAAAGGAGAGAGGATGGGACTCCTGCTAACTAGCCGCAATCAGGCCTTGGCCAGTGTCCCCAGTGGAATCCTCACCAAACAAATGGTGAAAGACAATGGCAAGATACTTGCTTCTCTCACCTCAAAAACTGCAGTTACCTCCCACATGCCTCCCTCTTGCCATTTTTTTTTCCTTTCCACTCCAGTCAGAATCATACATGTTCCATATCTCAATTCCATGTCACTTGCTTCTTGTTTGACTGGATCCTGAATGGATCCCTTTAATGGATCCATGGGCCTCAGTACAAAGTCCCAAATCCTAAAGATGGCTTTCAAGGTCTACCATAATCCATCTGTCTCTCGGTTACCTCAAAGACCCTATCTCCCACTACTCTTGTCCTCCCCTCCCAGTTTTTGACTCAGCCACATAGAACTTCTTGCAGTTACCCAAATGGAATCCCTGTTTCTGCCTCTGTGTTGTTCTGTGTATGTAGAGGGCAGGGTACAGGGAGGGGGTGGTAGGAATCAAGCAGAGCACCATTGGAGTGAGCTTCTATTTTATTCTAGAATACCTGGGCTTGAGAAGTTTGGCAAAGGTTCTAAGTGGGGAAACAGGGTTAAGTGTTTATAGGCTTTAGCAGGAAGAGGGAGGAATTGTCCTTGGAGCTTAGCAGCCATTGTTTGAGCAATTTCAATTTTATCAGGAGAGGTGGAGAGAAACAGCTAGGAGCTAAAGCCATGTGTGTAAGGCAATAGGAAGGTAGGAACAGCTGTAGGGACAAGGCCATGCAAAAGCCTCAATGGAAAGCTATCCTTCAGTATCTCACAAGTTTATCTTCAGAACTGTCTTTTCCCCCTCTCCTCTCTTCCCACCCCTACTTGGCTAACTCCTAGTCACCATGGTACAGAGGTCACCTCTCCTCAGAAGCCCTCCCCATGCTTCACGGGAACTCATCTCCCCACAGCCAGCACCATCCCCCCAACTCCAGAGTTCTGTGCTCAAATCTGGAAGAGTGCATATCACAAGGCATTATAATTTGCTGTTTGCTTCTTTGCCTACTATATCAGGTTGCTCAGTTTCTGAAGGGCAGACCCATACAATGCCTAGCTTTTTTTCTGGCATGTATTATGGGCTTAATACATTACTTTGATGACTGCATTCATGAGTGAACGGATGTGAAAGGTAGGTGAACCCTTAACCTCTGTAGAGCAAGATGATCTTTCTGCCTTAACCTCCCTTTTTCATCTATGATGTAGCCAAGCTGGCCTCTCTACCGCAAGACCAGTAATAGTCCAGCATGGGTGAGCCCATCCAGAAATAGTTCCAGGACACACCTGCCTTTGTCCCCAAGACACCACGTGGTCTACCACAGTTAGTAAACAGGCTCTTATTAACTGAAATACAGTTATATGGAAACACTACAGTTCCATCTATGAAATTCTAGATTTCAAAGTAGTAACTTGGGATCTGTTCCCACTCTGCCCACCCTTAACATTTATAATAAAGCACTGCCTAACACAGAATTATATTCTTAGGGAAAAATGAAAAACATGTTTGAAGAACTCAACCCTTATTAACACCATATTTTTCAGTAACAGTAACCATTAAACAGTTATATAGTCAACCTGTGTAGTTTTTAAGCCTGTTAAAGTGTCTAATTAGTTAATTAGGAAAATAATTATGTGCTAAAAAAAGGAAATTTGAAAATTGACTATGGATATATAAAACTGTGTTCAAAATAAACTTCTATTTTGAGGCTTTAGAGCTGTCCTGATGTATTAACATTTCACGATTCTTTGTATTCATTAAAAGATTTTTTCACAAAAATATTGGATAGTTTCCCAAAGTTCTCCTTTCTCACCTCCTGGTGTGTATCAAACAGAATATTGGAATTATCTAGTCAAATTATAGTTGGAAATTGTATTTTATAAAAGGCTATTTCCTTGGAAGTCATTCAAAAAAGACACATAGGGAAAAATATTTTAATTTATAGGGTCAATGTTTCGCTGTCATAGTCAATTATAAGTAAACTATTTCTCGGGATTTTTTTTTTTTGTGCTAGTTATAATAATCAATTTGTGAAGCATTTAGCATAGGCAAAAACACATCTGATGCCAAGATCACTTTTAAGAGGCCGCTCTTTTGTTTCCCTTCCACACTGTACATACATATTGTTTACATTTACTATTAGAATGGCGGGAACTCATGGTCCCAGAGGCATGGAATGAACAAACAATCTCTGAATGCGGTATGCAAGTTAGAAAGGAGAAATTGATCATTTCCAGATCATAGGGCAATTATCTTTTCCAATTTGAGGAGTAAAATAATCTGTACAATTGACTTCCAGATAAAGTACATTTATATTGAATAATGTTTGCAACTGCCAATCTTCCCATCCAATGCCCCTCTCCTCTGACTCCTGTTAGCCCTACTCCTAGTTAGCCTGGACTTGTCATGGTACTTCTATTGAGAAGTTTTTACGTTTGTCCATGCTGTTCCCTTGACCTTGAAGTGTGTTAAAAGAAATCCACTACTTCCTGAGATTCTAAAAATTAAACTTCCTTACCCCAGCAGGCACCTTCTATACCATGAAATGCAAAAATGAAAGCCAACAAAGAAGATGAGATTTTGGCTCTGTATGAAAACTGCTGAGTAGGCATAAAAAATCTCAGAGTGAGGAGAAGCCAATTTCTCCTGAAGGCCTAGAGATGAAAGAGGCAGTATGGGTAGCTAAGTGATTGATTTCTCCTCTGCAACTTAGAGTATCAGAATACAATTGTTGGCTTGGACAACTGGGTACTGTATTTACAGGGACATAGTGTATAGTGGATGGTGGGAGGATTCAGATCTTAGAGTCCTCTAACAAAAAGTATGTTCTAATTCTGTCTTCCCCATTGTTGTAACAGCTACAATAGTGGACAATTTACGTGATTGCTCTGAGCTTTGGATTCTTTATCTTTGAAGTGGGAATACTAATATCTACCTGGGCAAGTTGTAAGGATTGAAGATAATGTATGCCAAGCACTTATCACAGTGGTTGGTTTGCACATAAGCACTAAATAAACAGTAGCTATTATAACAATAACTACATGGTCTTTACCCTTCTATTAAGTGTGAATTGAGCTAAGACAGTTCTAAAGACTTAATAAAACAGATTTGCCTCATGACTACTAAGAATAAGGAGACAGGAGGAAAGGTGTTTATCATCCGAGGAACTAAAGTGGACCAGGAAACAAGAGTTGCTACTGTATCTTTGTCTGGAAACAGGAGTAAGACTGGAACACAGCCATCAGGATCTATTTGTGGTAGGCTGAAAGCCCAGGGGCAAAAAAATTTTCTTTCTTTCTGTCTTTTTTTTGATGAAAGAGTCTGACTGAGGCTGTGTTTTGAACCCATTACAATTAGATTCCAGTAATTCAATGTCAATGTCCAGCTGAATGGGGGCTGTGTTTCCTTTACATCTACAGATACATAGACCCAGTGTTGGGACATGTCGGACCTCATTCCTCTGCTAAAGTGATTTTGGTCTTTCTCCTGATCTCTACTCTAGATACAATAATGTTGGTTTGATAGCAAAAGCAAACGCAACAAAAGCAAAAATCAACAATGGGACTACATCACACTAGAAAGCTTCTGTGCAGCAAAGAAAACCATCAACAAAACTAAAAGCCAACCTGCCGAGTGGGAGAAAATATTTGCAAATCATATATCTAATAAGGGATTTATATCCAAAATGTGTAAAGAACTTATACAACCCAATAGATAAAAACAAAGAATTCGATTAAAAATAGGTGGAGGATCTGAATAGAAATTTTTCCAAAGAAGATCTACAGGTGACTAACAGGTACATGAAAAGGTACTCAACATCACTAATCATCAGAGAAATGCAAATCAAGACCACCATGACGTGTCACCTCACACCTGTTAGAATGGCTATCATGAAAACAAACAAGAAATAACAAGTGTTGGCAAGGATGTGGAGAAAAGGGAACATTTGTGCACTGTTGGTAAGAATGTAAACTGGTTCAGCCACTGTGGAAAACAGTATGGAGGGTCCTCAAAAGCAGTAGATTCAAGATACAGTAGACATCAAATATACTGAACATGAAGTCTCTAGATCAAAATGCAACTAGTTTGGTGGTGGTAAATGGTCCTCTGTTGAGGGAAACAAATGAATAAGCTGATCCTTCCATGCATGCAGGGCTGTAAATTCTAGGCAGGATGCAAGCACAAGCTTCTAAGGTAGTTTGGAAAAGTCCTTGATCTGCTCTGAGTCCAAATGGATAGAGTCCCAAAGGGAAGAAGTACCATTTAGGGCACAGAGCTATACCTAGACATAGGAGACTTGTATTTGACCTCTAGGGTCAGGTCTGTCTCTGAGCAGTGAAGTTCCCTGAACTCCCAGCAGTCCATGAGTGGTTCCCAAATACCCAGTGGGGAATATGGAAACAACTTAAACTGCTTTCATCATCACTGAAGGAAACATAACCTAATTTCAGCACAGATACTGCCTTTTTGTAAATGCACTTCAAGTGCACAGAAACTTACTGTAGCCGGAATGCAAGGAGAAAGCAGAGTATCCTGGACAACCATTTACATTTAAGAAATACTCACAAAACACTGGGGCATATGCAAAAATAAAGTTCAGGGTAAGGGCTCTTATAATAAAAGTGTTATGGAATAGCATTATTATTTTACTTGGTTGAATTTTTATGCCTAATGAAAACCAGTGAAATAACTTGTGCTAAGTGTTCTACTGTTAAATTCCCCTACTGTGAAAGAAGCCCAGCTGGTAAATGCAGCTGTCTGAGATCCCTTCTTAGGAAAACACACCGATCCTTGTTGTACTCAAGCAATTCTGATTCCCTGGGCTTGTGACAAAAATATGACTATTACTATTTTTTTAAAGATTTATTTATTTATTTATTTATTTATTTATTTATTTATTTATTTGAGAGAGAGAGAGAGCACCCAAGTGGGAGGAGGGGCAGAGAAGGAGGGAGAGAATCTCAAGCAGACTCCATGCTGAGTGTGGAGCCCAACATAGGGCTCGATCTCATGACCCAGAGATCATGACCAGAGCCGAAATCAAGACTGAGCTTAACCGACTGAGCTACCCTGGCACTCCATGACTATTATTTTTATTAAAAGACTTGTTATTTGAAAATTATAGAAAAAGGGAAAAAAGAAAAATTACACATGATCCCAAATCAATTTAGGTGTCCACGGAATGAATATATGGTATTTGTCGACTATCCATTACCTCAACACTTAATTTTTAAATTACATAATATAGGAAATAAAAGTTCCAGCTTTGTTTCCTTTTCTCTTCTCTATACACACATTTAAATGGCTCTGCTTTATGTTTGTTTTACCAAGCAGTGCTGCAATGAATATTCTTACCTAATCATCTTCATGCATCTGTGCCATTATTTCTATAAGACAGCATTGTTTGAAGGGATAAACTTTTATTACTTTTTGATTGTAAAAGTAAATTCTTCCTTATAAATAATTTAGAAATAAAGTAGTAATCATTTTTAAGGTAGTAACAGTGCAAGAGTTTATCACTCTGCATTAGCTTCACAGAAATAACTCAGATTTCTGGACTTTGAAATCTTGCCAACTTTGCCTCATTCATTCAACAAATGATGTGGAGTCTCTTCTATGCCAAGCACTATGCGGTGGCCTAAAAGATTTGAAATGGAAATCCTTGCCCTTTAGGCAGGTGTTGTAGATTTAAGTATCAAGAAAATTTTATTATCCTAAAATCGACCCTTTGCCTAGAATTTGTCAGAATTTTTGCACCGTATTAAATGAGATTAAAAGAGATAATACCTATAAAGCTCTTAGTACAAGGTTTCACACGTAGTAATAAGTGCTCAAAAGATGTCATTGTGCTTATCATTATCATCATTAATACTAACATCATTATGAATTATTGCTTGTAGTGTTTCTAACCCACCCCCATGTAAGTAAGAATGTTCTCAGGGAATTCAAATAGGAGTGCTATTGTGTTTGTGAAGTGCTATGTGAACTTGTATTTGATCTTTTCTGGTTAATTTCTCACTAGCTTCTTCAAGTTACTAAATTTGAAAGTTCCTGTATGTTTTATTCTTATAGTTTGGTTGGCATTATTAATGGATGTGTAATAATTGGACAATGATTTGCACTTTGGCTCTGCAATTTCTATTCTTTGAAATCAGGCTAAAGCTCTACCTTCTCAGCCTACGGATAGCTGAAAGTCCATTTTAACAGTCATGGTTGTCTGCAGAGAATAGCCAGGCTCAACAGCCTGGCTTTCATGTGAATCCCAGGTGTTTCTCCAAGATGCCTCTCCAAAGGTCGTATGGGTAATTATAAAGAAGGCAGCAACGAGGGCTCAAAATGCCATGATCTTTCTGTCCAAGTGTATCTCTTAGGACTATTTTAGAGGTTTTCTAAGCTCCGCAGAACGGCCCAAATGTAAGCCAGAAGAAAACACATTTTAAAGTCTCCCTCAGCTCTTTCCTTTAAGGAAAGAAGCTTCTACTAACTATTTATTGCAGGTTTTAGGCAAAACAACAACAACAACAACTTAAACTTTCTTCATTATCATTATTGAAGGAAACAGAACCCAAACTAAGCACAAATGTTGCCTTTTTAAAAAATGTACTTCAAGTGCATGGAAATGTAACCAGAATTCAAAGAGAAAGCAGGACATATTGGGCAACCATTTTACATTTTGAAAAAATTTGCAAAACTCTGGAACACCTGCAAAGCAAGGTCCAATAAATACTCTTATAGTAAAAGTGGAATAATCACTGCTATTTAATTTGGTTGAATTTTATGCCTAATGAAGGCAATGAAATAACTTGTGCCAAATGTTACAATTCTATTGGGAAAGAAGACCAGCCACCCTCATGTCTTTGGGAGGAAAATGGAGAAAGAAGAGCTGCTTGGATTGGAGGGGCAGGGGTAAGGGAAATGCTCAGGGTATTAGAACAGCACCCCTCCTTTGAGAGTTAATAACACGTTTTCGTATCACCCATATTTTGGGGTTGTTGGGGGTAGGTAAGGGAGATTATGGAGGTCCATGTGATGCCTGTGTGTCACGTGTACATTGTCCACTAAACTATTAGTTCAGTAATTTTTGAAGGACACCTGTGGTGTGTAGCACAGGAACCTCCTTCTAATTTAAACCCTTTTATCATGAATTATTGTAATAATATTTGTTCCCATTTGTTAAGCACCTGCTCTGGCCAGGCACATTTCCTATTTGTTTCTAAGATTTACTAAGCTCTGGAATGAAGGAACTTGAGACTTGGAGAAGTTAAGCAGAACACCCAAAGACATAAGGCTACTAAGAAACAAGGCTGGAAGGAGTCTACACCCAGCACTCTGCCAGGTTTTTCTTTTCCACCCTCATTCTGCTACTGAAATCCTGTTCACTTTCTCTATCTGATATGCCAACATGGGAAACAGTCACTTGTCCTCCCCCCAAGTAAGGACACAATCCTGCCCTGAAGTTGGATTAGGTGTGACTGATTAGGTCTTCTCAGAATGAGGATTACTGTTCATTCACTCTTTCCTCATGATTGGTCCCTAAGTTGGCTACAGTTCCCTTCTGGGTACAATGCAGGGGCGAGAGTCTTTATCCTTCAAAACTCCGCAGCCCAGAACATAATATATGCATTGTTAGGCATCCCAAAGGCAGGGTAAGTTTTATAACTATAACATCACTGCAATATTTCAATATAGCTTGCTATCACTGGGACCCTGAGGCCTTTTATTCTGTCATACATATACATTTGTCACCATTCTCAGGCTTTTATTGGTATAGTTTATTTCTTTTTTTCTTCCCAAGTGTACTTATTAAACACTATCCTGTTTATTTCTGCCCAGTTCTCCCATTTGTCACTATAGAGTGACCTTGACAAATTAGAAAAGTGAGTAGAAATCCCACTGCTTCAGAGATTCCCATAACAAGATCTCCTTCCTTCCTTCCTTCCTTCCATCCTTCTTCCCTTCCCTCCCTCTTTTCCTTCACCTGAGGCTTAGAGAATTTAATATATCTAAGATCACACAGCTAGAAATTCTATCCCAGTTTAGATTCCATCATACTAGACTGCTCTTCATCTAGTTCTCTAGACCCTGGATCCTCTACCTGAAGTGTTGTCTGTGAACCCATAGCATTAGAATCACCAGAAGGCTTGTTAGTAATGCAGAATCTCAGGCTCCAGTTTGGAACTTCTGAATTAAAATCTGCATTTTAACAGGACTACAAGCACTTCTAAAATCAAAGTTTGATAAACACTAATCCAGATTACAGGAACCTATTTAACAGATAGTCAACCTTTCTTCCTGTCCAGCAGAATTCTGCTCACCTCTCCTCCATATTACTCAAGGTTATAACCTCATTAGTCAGACTTCTATCAGGGAGATCTGATTTATCTTGCTAGTGATTGGATTGGGGGTGGGCTTTTGATCCAGTTCTTCCCAATGAGACATTCAAGAAATAGGCTCAGAAACTCAGGAAAAGGATTTCTTTCTCTTTATAATTAGTCACATGGGAAGGAACAATTTTTCTTCTGCTATTAGATATTATGGTATCTTTTTAAGATGCCAGAAACTCTGGTAGCCGTCTTGCAGCCATGATGGGATGGGTGCCAAGGACAAACCTAAATGGGTGAAGTTGGCAGAGAGGAAATACAGAAAGTGTCAAAGCCACCTCATTTCAGTATTCTTTCTTTTTGAATTTGTTTGTTTATTTGCTTAATGGTTAAGTTTGCTGACTTGGGATGTTACTTGCAGCCAAAAGCATTCCCATTGATCCCAGTTATGTTCTTCTTTGGTGATAAATGTGTTGCCAGAAACAGCATCAGCTGTTGGTTAAAGGCAAGATCAATTATACCAATTACTCAGTCCACTGAAAGACTATTAGTTTGATCAGATAAGAAATTTATAAATTATGAGTCCTTTGTCTCTTTAAGCAAATTTCTGTCTTCCCTCACTTCTCTTACACACCTTTCTCTCCTATTCTCATCTGCTATATTTTCTTTTATGTAGGATCTTGAAAAATGCACATGCTTTAATTTTGTTAGAGATTTATCTTTGATTTCTACTGAAAATCTACCATAGAGAGTAGATGAGAGAAAAGGAGAATAAAAATTCAGAAGATAATTCTAAGTGGAGAACACAAAGAACTCAGTAATTTGGTGTTCAGTTACTTCTTAGTTTTCGTTTAGCCTCCTGATCATTTTATGATGACACTCATCTTCCTTGGCTTTTGAAGACATAATATTTAGAATAAATTTTCAAATAACTAGTAAAATTATTTCTTACAAAGCAGAAGTGATCAATGTGATTTTTAACTGACTTTTTATACCACTTAAATGATGTTCTGTTAACAAAACCTGATGTGTGATTTCTGGGAAGATTTATTACCTCCTACCCCCAACCAATTTCTGATTGGATGTTGATTAATAACCTAATCTTGAATTTGGGATAACCTTAAGGCTGCTTCTCTAGCAATAACGGGAATTGGCAAGGATGAGATTTTTTTCAGCCATCTGAGAAAAACAAAGAATGAGTTCAGTAAGTTAAAAGAATCCCTTTATAGATCGGCAATGCCTACTAGGTACTTGTCCTAGAGAAATACATATTGAAAAATAATTATAAAATACATATTTTAGGAGAGTGACATCATCAAGATGGCAACATGGCTCATTCCCAACTTCAGTCCCCCTTACAGAAGACCAACTAGCAACTATCCATAGACAAGACACCACTGTGATAATCCTAGAACCAGAGGTGAGGTAAGGACCAGAGAGACTGAGAAGGACTGCATTAGAAGGGTGAGAGAAATAGCTACACTCTGCTTGCATTGCTTCTCCTCCTCCAGGTCAGCACAGTGATGTACTGAGAGAGACCCCTGGGCCTGTGGTTCCGCCAGTGGGAAAAGAGAGCCCCAGGTGGATATCCAGCTCCCCCAGCATTGCAAGACACTTCACCTGAAGTGAATAAATGGGGGAATCTTCACAGATCAACAACTGGAGATCAGATAGAGATGGAGAAGGGGGAAGGGGCTTACAGCAACCAGTGCTCAGATTTGGGTGGATTGAATTTCTTCATGTGGTGGTGTTCAAGCAGAGATCCTAGCCAGTGGCCCTGGCCATCTATAGAACCAGGCTGGTAGCCCCATCTGGCCAAGGTTTTCATTTGGCAGTTCTGCCTGATTTGGGTGCCTAGCCAACAAACGCTAACTCTGGAGCCTGTTCTATAGCCCTGGGCAAAGAAACAAATTTACAGTGCTGCTCGACTGCTGAGTATAGCCTGTAGTCTTGCTGGACCAGGAAGCCTGGCCAGAAAACCTGGGCAGCTCTGGAGCCCATCCTACAGTCCTTATTTTTGCAAGAAGCCAAGCCATCAGCCCTGCCAACTGTTGAGCATAACCTCTGGCCCCGCATAACCAGGGAGCCTGAACAGTGGCTCTGGGCAGGCTCAGAGTACAGCCTACAGTGCCACCAAGCTGTAGAGTCTAGTTTATAGCCCTGCCCTATAGCAGAGCCCACCCTAAGGCCCTGCCCAGGTGCTGAGCGCAGCCTGTAGTCTCGCCCAGGCAGGAAGCCCAGCCAGTGACCCCACCCAACCGTGGAGCCTAGTTTGCAGTCCCAATTGACAAGGGAGCCTGGATAGGGACCCTGCCTGACCACAGAGCACAGTCTCTAGTCCACCCAACTGTGAGATACACCTGGATGCCCTTCTCAACCAGAGAGCCCAGCCAGCAGCCAATCTGACCATGAAGCCAGCCTGTAGCTTCACCCTATATCAGGTTATAGCCGGCACCCCACTTAAACATGGAGTCCAGTCAGTGACACCACTTAGTCAGGGAGCATAGTCTGAGACCACACCAGACCAGGAGCAACTGGGGAGTCCAGCCTGTAGCCCTGCCCAGTCACAGAGTACAGACAGTGGCATGACCTTGGCAGGTGACTGCAGAGCACAGCCAGCAGCCTTGCCCAATCAGGGAGGCCACCCAGCAGCCCTGCTTGAAAACGCCTATCAAGTAGGCCCATCACACTGCAAAGCCCAAGCAGCAGCGCCCATCCCTTTACCTCAGAGCACGGGGAGTGGCCTTGCCCAACTGGAGACTCCAATAGCAAGCCCTGCCTGCCCATAGATGCTACCAGCTGACCTGTTCAGTACCTCAAGCTGAGGAACTGGTGAAGATCTTTCCATGCCAAAGCAAACCTGTAAAGTTGAGAAGAGGAGACAGCTTACTCGAATGCATAGATGCCAATGCAAAGAACCAAGGATCAAAGAATCAGGTAAATATGACAGGAACAAAGGAAATTAATAAAGCTCCAACAACTGACCCTAAAGAAATGGAGATCTGTGAATGTCAGACAAAAAATTCAGAATAATCCTCTTATAGTTCAGTAAACTATAAGAATACTCAGAAAACTAAATGAAATTAGTTAAATGGTGCATGAACGAAAATGAGAAATTCAGCACACAAATAGAAACCATCAAAATAACAACAACAACAACAAAAATCCTAGATATGAAAAAATAGAACTGAAGAACCCAATAGAGAGATTCAACATCAGACTTGAGCAAGCAAAAGAAGTCAGTAAACTAAAAGAGGTCATTTGAAATTATTCAGTCAGAGAAGCAAAAGAAAAAAGAATGAAAAAGGGTGAAGAAAGCCTGCTTATGGGATTTGTGGGACATCATCAACTCATAGAAACAGATGAGATTGGTGGTTGGTTGCTAGGTGGGTGAAGTGGTTACAGGATACAGACTTCTAGTCACAAGTTCTGCCCATGTAATGTACAACATGGTGATTATAGTTAGCAACATTGCACTATGTATGAAAGTTGCTAAGGTAGTAGATTTTAAAAGATCTTACTACACACACACACACACATTCACACGCACATGCAACATAACTTTGTGAGGTGATGGACTAGCCCTATTGTGGTAGTCATTTTACAATGTATACATTTATCAAAACATTACATTGTACACCTTAAACTTATATAATGTTATATGTCAATTATCTCTCCATACAGCTAAGAAAAATATTTTGTTTTATTTATCTGTATAAAACCTAGTGAATTTTTTCTAACATTTTATCATAGAAAATTCCAAGCGTACAAAAAAAGGAAAAATAATAAGATAACAACTTCCATTTGCCCATCATAGCTTTAACAATTATCATCTCATGGTCTAAATTATTTTATTTATACCCCTCCCATGTTTTCCCAACCCCTGGATTATTTTGAAGCAATTCTCAGTATATCATGGGATTTATAAATATTTCAATTTATATTTCTAACAGAAAAGATACCTGAAACACATGGCCTTAATACTTTTATTATACTACAAAAAGTAATGTTAACTTAATTTTCCTTGATATCAAATAGTCATTGTTCATTTTTTCTAAAAAAACTCTCTCTCTGTCTTCCTCCCTCCCTCCCTCTCTTCTCATTGCCATTTATTTATTGCACAAACTGTGTTGTTTGTCCTGCAGATTTCCCTTGATCTAGATTTAGAGATTGCAGGTCTAGTCCTTCCATCTTGATGTAGTTGCTATTTCATGTTTCCCTGTCTGTTGTATTTTTCTTAAATTTGTAGTTTTATGGCTAGAAGATTGATCAGATTCTGGTGAGATTTAATTTTTTTTTTTTTTTTTTTTGGTGGAAACCTCATAGGCAAAGGTGTATTATTCTGTAAGGAGAATATATGAAGTCCATTTTTCTCTCTTGTTAAGATGTTTGCAGTCTTTGATGATGTTATCTTTTCCCCTCTGTCTTTTGAGATCTGGAGTGAAATTTTGTTTCTGGCTACATTATCTGATTAGGTATCATCAGTTTTGGCCACTCTGTTGTGCTGAGAAAATCTTGCTGAATTGCCTATGAAATATCGCTGTAGTGAGCCTATTAGTTTTTCTGAATGAATGAAAGAAGGAGATAAGTTGTTTTAGTGCTTTAGAGTATTGAAATGCCAATATAGAGTTGTATGTATCAATTTGTAGGCAGTGGCTGGAAAGTGGGTTAATAACTTCACCACTGGCTGTGTGACCTTGGGTAGGTTAACTCCATGACTGCCATTTTTATCATTTGTAAAATGAACATAATTATACCTATGTTTCCTATATGCGTGTAAGATATATATGTGTGTGTGTATACACTCAATAAATGAGAGCTATTATGTACATATTTAAAATTGATTTATTTTTTTAAAGATTTTATTTATTTATTTGATAGAGAGAGCATGCGCATGCATATGGGCAAGGGGAGGGGCGGAGGGAGAGGGAGACAAAGACTCCCTGCTGAGCAAGGAGCCCAAGGCAGGGCTTGATCCCAGGACTCTGAGATCTTGACCTAAGTCAAAGGCAGATGCTTATCCCACTGAGCCACCCAGAAGCCCCCTAAAATTGTGAATTATTTTGATAATAAATAATAATAGTGCAGTTTGTCATATTTTAAGATTGATTTGCTGATAGTATAGCTTCTCCTGTGTATGTGTGACTGGCAGAGCATTTATCTAATCAGCAGGTTTAGTCCATTTCTTTTATTTTTATGACTAATGTTAAGTATCCCAAATTTGTAAATCTCTGAAAGAAGGACTTCATATTCTTTCAATGTCATATTGCGGTATTATGTAACAGATTCACCCAAGAATACTTTCATTCTCTATGGGTATGTACTTTACTGCTTTCCTTTTGTTGGATATTTTACATCTTTCTAAAGGTAGATATTAGCTTGCAGAAAATTGAGAGTGATACAAGTGATTCTTATGAAATAGAAATGCAAATGAAATTTATCTAGTAGAAAAGATAATCTGAAAGGTTAGTGTTTAATTATTAGAGCAATAGGCAGTTTTGTATCTATACTAGCAATCTAACTTCACAGTTCTTTCAGTCAGTGCCAATAGACAGTCTCTCAAATTCTTTTTGAACTGGCTTTACCGTTATGCTATTTCCCTCATTAATGAATTAAGTAAATCTTTGACACGTGCTCACTGTGTATTTGTATGAGAGCAATGTGTTCAGCTTTTTTAAAATTATGCCTCAATTCTATGCTTCCAACCTCAGTGGTGGACTTTGCTGACTGGGTCAATATTAATTATGGATTTTATTTATTTTTTTAAAGATTTTATTTATTTATTTGACAGAGAGAGAGACAGCAGAGAGAGGGAACACAAGCAGGGGGAGTGGGAGAGAGAAAAGCAGGCTTCCCACCCAGCAGGGAGCCCAATGCGGGGCTGGATCCCAGGACCCTGGGATCATGACCTGAGCTGAAGGCAGATGCTTAACTGACTGAGCCACCTAGGCATCCCTAATTATGGATTTTAAATACACCAATGACATTTCTGTAGAATTCGTTGGAGGGTATACATCTCACCTCATTAACACATCACCAGCTGGAATCTAATTGGTTTTAGTTATTTAGCCAAAGAAATAAACATCCCATCTATATCAAATAATCTGAAGGGTGGTATCACTGTTTTACTGGATTTTGACATAGGTCATGCATTATGATTTTTTGCATTTGTCAATATATTCTGTTTAGAAAGACAAAGATTTTCTTCTATGAGAGTTAGCTCTGTCTCTTTATTTTTAAAGTTATTTAAGGTGTAAGTTTCTGTTTTGGGGGAATATTTATTTATATATTTTTGATAATTCTAAGTTTTTAATGATGCAGTATTCATAAATTCCTCTTTCCTGAATTCTTCAAGACTATGCTGTAATCTCCAGCCCAATCACTGCTCATCTCTACCGATTTCACCTGCATAAAGAGGAAGGAGTCTTTCTTGCTTGAAAAAAAGGTTAATTCAACTACATTTTTTTTAAAGATTTTATTTATTTATTTGAGAGAGAGAGAATGAGAGAGAGAGAGCACACGAGAGGGGGGAGAGTCAGAGGGAGAAGCAGACCCCCTGCTGAGCAAGGAGCCCGACATGGGACTCCATCTCGGGACTCCAGGATCACGACCTGAGCCGAAGGCAGTCGCTTAACCAACTGAGCCACCCAGGCGCCCAATTCAACTACATTTTTAAATGCTGAGAGAGAATAGGTTGGGAAAATGGAGGGAGACAAGGAATTCATCAAAGGTGAGGAAGGGGAGAAGTTTTCCAAATGTTCTTGAGAAGAGAGCTTATGAGCGCTGTGGATTGAAAAGAGAAAGGAAATTTAATTAAAATTTGTGAGCAATATGTTGGACCTCTTTTAATGTACTTTGAGATACTTGGGTATACAATGAAATTACTGTGAAATTACTTGATAAATATGGTTTGACCCTCCATGCTTTCTTGAATGAAGAAGTATTTGGAATCTAATGTGATTCTCCAAGTTTATTAAATTATATTTTCATTCTGCCAATATTTATTGAGTACTGATTATGTGCTAGGCTCTTACTGCTAGACAAATACTCTGTCCTCAGGGAACTTACGTTTTTATTGGGGGTTGGCAGGGGTGCAGAAAATAAACAAAGGAATAATGATAGAATATGTTTTATACATCAAGAGGAGATGAAGGCTATGAGGACATAAAACAGGCTGAGTAGGCTGGAAAGAGAAAAAAAGTGTTATTTTACATATAAGGATGAAGTAAGGCTGCCAATTAAGAAATAGCACATTCCATTCTACTCAGGTAGACAAAACTCATCATATTGAGTAGACCAGGCTAAGTAGACAGACTCTTGAGTAAAAATTTCTTAGATCTGAACCCTGATGGCCCTATGAATCTGTAGTACTTTGTACCTTCAGAAGCTAGTACTGATATTAAATTTTAAAAAAATGAAATTATAGAATCCAGAAATATTTTTGAGGGTGAATATGGCTAGGAAATACACATTAGAGAAGAGAGAATTATAGTGAGACCTCCCTAAAAGCATTTTCTGTTTAGGAAAAGAGAAGTTATATGACATTTCCCTAGTCAAGATTTGTAACAGTTCTGTGGAATTCTCATAGAATATGGAGGCTCATCAGGGAAACAGAATATGAAGCAACTCTCTTTTTTTCAATTTAGAGCTCCTTTGTCAAGGGAGGATTATTTTCCCATAAATTCAATTTAAAGGGAAGGAAACGTAACTCAATTTCAAGGTCATTAAAAGGGATAAGAAAAGTTAGATCCTATAAATAAAAAAAACTTTAATAAGCTAAACTAACTGGCAGCAAGAAAGCAAGCTATTTTCTCAATAAATATTGTATAGATGTGCTTTGTCAATTACCTTTTTTTTTTTTTTTTTGACTGTGAACAAAATGTAAATGTCACGGATAAATGATAGCTGTAATGATGTTTTCCAGCATTGTGCTCCATGCTACCATGGCTTCTTAACAAAGATGTTAAATCATTAGGAGTCATATTTCATGATAATTAACTGCAAATCTGGTAATATTTCCACTTTTCATTTGGTGTGAAATGATGAGGGAGAACCACAAGGTTTATTGAAGGTACATGGCAAAGGACAGAGTGACTTAATGTATGTATATAAATCTTACAAAACTACCTATTGGACAGCATTTTATGACAGATATAAATTCCCATTCACTCTCCACTAGTGATAGACAGTGAGGTCTGCAGTGGAAGCAGAAAGCTGAGATGAGAAATCACCCTCGAGAATAGAAGGAGTTCATAGGTTTTTTTCCTGTTCTTGCTCATTCTCTCTTGCAACAGCTAGAGAGTTCCTTGTTCTTGCCTAAGTTTTGAGCAATTACACACTCTTATTAATTCTGTCTTATTAAATGTGCTTTATTATAAAATATCCAGCGATGCTTTTATAATTAAGGAGCTATTAGCATTTGCCATTTCAAACTACTCTTCTTTTATCTATATTTCTTTGAATTCTGCAGTGTTCGGCAAGCTCATTCAAGATTTCATTTTAGGGAAATAAAAAATCAGGAGCACTCTGTGTTGTAAATATTTTCATCCCAACTTGCTGTTAAAAGTATAGAGACAGGGCGCCTGGGTGGCTCAGTCGTTAAGCGTCTGCCTTTGGCTCAGGTCATGATCCCAGGGTCCTGGGATCGAGTCCCACATCGGGCTCCCTGCTCGGCGGGAAGCCTGCTTCTCCCTCTCCCACTCCCCCTGCTTGTGTTCCTGCTCTCGCTATCTCTCTCTCTGTCAAATAAATAAATAAAATCTTAAAAAAAAAAAAAGTATAGAGACAGTGGTTTAGGGTAGAAAGGACACTTTTTATGGAGTTGGGTGCCCTGGTTTGATTTTCTCTTTTGCTGATTATTTTTTTTATCTTGAGCACTGCATTAAGCAAAGCTTTTTCTGTTGCAAGTGACTGAAATCCAACCCAAAGTCACTTAAGAGAAAAAAAAAGGGACTATGCTGGCTCGTGTAATTGAAATTGTAAGGGCTTGTGGCAAGGTTGGCAAGAACAAGTTGCCCCAACTGGGCCACTTGTGTCAGTCTCTCCATGTCTCAGCTTTGCTTTTCTCAGTGCTGGCTTCATTTTCAGGTAAGCGCTCTCTACATGCTGGGCTGAAAGGCAGCTCTAGACTCTTTGATCTCGAGAGCCAGAGATCCTGGAAGAAGAAGGAAACTCTTTCTGATACTTTTGACTAAAGTCCAAGTGAAGACTGATTGGTCCTGCACAGGCCAGCAGTCCATCTTAGAATGAATCCCTG
This sequence comes from Mirounga leonina, assembly GCF_011800145.1. Taxonomy (NCBI): domain Eukaryota; kingdom Metazoa; phylum Chordata; class Mammalia; order Carnivora; family Phocidae; genus Mirounga; species Mirounga leonina. The sequence continues at coordinate 10,042,193 of NW_023270374.1, read as the reverse complement.
AAGCTAGGAATAGAGAATATTGTGCTTTGATTGGCCAGGACTGAGTCTGTGCCTGGCTCTCCCGGGACCAATGCTGAATCATATGGTCAAAAGAGAATGAATATGAAATGAAGAGTAGTTTCCTGAAAAAGGAGACGTTGAGTAGTCAAGTCATAAATATACCACTGGACCTTACTCATTCATTCATTCTTTTCAAACTAACTTTTAAAAATTAGCCCCACCTTTATGCTGTATCAGGCAGTATGGTGGTAATGATGAGAGGATTTTTTAAAAAAGGAGGAATTTTATGTAACCATGTAAGAAATAATCATGTGAGAAAATACATACAATGCATACAATGCAGTAAGATCATGAATCTCCCAAGGGAATGATCTTCTAGGTTTCCTTGTTAGAATGAGGGAAGACTTCAAAGAAGCAACTTAGAGGTGTGCTTGACTTGCACTCAGTGAAAATAGTATGGATCAGGGTATGAGAATATGGTACACATAAGGGCAGAACTTGTTTCCACTTGAGTATGGAACAATCACAAAGGACAAGGGAAGTAGCAGGAGATAGAACTGACCAGGTAATCAGAGACAGATCTTGGAAAGCCTAGTTATGTTGATCAAATGAGGCTTTCTTATTTTTTCTTGCTGTCAAATCGGGATTATTAATCACAGGAAAAATATATATCAAGTGTGTACGCTAAAAAGATCACTCTTGTGGGCATGTGGAGGGTTATATGGAAGATTTTGAAACAAGAGTCACTGTAGCTACTAAGAGGTTATTGTAACCTCCCAGCTCAAAGGATTCACTCACTCATTCATTCACTGATTTCCTCCTTTCCTCCTTCCCTCAACAGATATTCACGGAATGCCTGTTATGGACTGGGTATTATGTGAGACAAAGTCTACAGCAATAGCAATGAGGTTAGAAAAAAGGAGAAAAATATGAAAGCAATTTAAGCAAAGAGTAACTAATTTGATTTCAAATAGCTTCAAGATGGAGAGGACAAGATTGTAGGTTTCTCGCCTGAGCTCTTAGGAGAAGGGTGATAACATTCCTGAGCCAGATATTGTCCAAATCTGTTTACTCAACTGTAATGTGACAACAATAGAAAGAACCCAGCATCACAGGGCTATTATGAGGATGAGATGAGATAATACAACTATGAGTGGGTTTTGTATACCTTAAAATATAAAATGAGGGCAAAATGTTAGTTTTTCTTAAATGTAACATATTTTCAAATAATCTCTGTGATTGCTTTGGAGTCCATGAGGCTGTAATTTTCTCCTCTCAAGATGTACCCATTGGGCAGAATAAATTAAATCAGAAGTCTTTACTATCTAGCTGAAATAAGCAATATTTACTTTGGAATGTCAGTCTTTACAAGCTTCATTTTCTATGTTCTGGCTTTTCTTCCATTATGCAGGGTGTTGGGGCTGGGGGAGGGGAGGTAAAAGCCAGTTCAGTTTCTCATAAAATTACACATTGCAGATTTGGGTGAGAATGGTTTTGTTTAAAGCTGATTCATTGGGATTTCATAAGAGATACTATTGTATAGGTACAATAACTGTTTAGCAAGGTTCTTTATGAGACATTCAGGATTATGGATCCATGATTTGCATTCACTGCAAACATTGTAACAACTTCCTTTGAGCCATTAAAACAAAGGTATTGAAAGGCTGTTAAGGACTGCACAAAGCAGTGAAATCGTAACAGGTTCATTTATTGGAGAAAGTACTAGCAAGATACAAACCAGCATTACAAATGCAGGTCTCATCTGTTCAGCTGTCATGTTTAACTTTTTCCAGCCTCGCTGTGCAAAGGAAGGGGCTGTGATTTGAGTAGGTTGGAAACTCTGAAATCATATTGCAAGACACTCATCCACCCAGCCAGCCATTCATCCACTCATTTATTTCAATTCTTAGGTGCTGGGGCAGATGCTGAAGAAAAGAATATGCTATCCCTACAGACTGTAATTGGAGAGACAGATACATAAAATATATTTGCAGTAAAATGAAAACGTGAAATGATAGGCTAAGTGCAGAGTGTTTTGGTTGCTGCTGGGAAGACAGGGCAGTAGGATGAAGAGGCAATTGCTAAGAAGAGAAAAATAGCGGACATTCCAGGCAGCCAAATTAATAAGTGAGCGTTGTGTTGCAAATTAAGTTGTGAATTCCGCTCCCTGGGAGTCACTAATGCCGGCAGATTCCATCAGCTAGCCTTTTTACTTCCATCTCCAGGATTTCTGATTTAAAGGCAAATTAAGCTAAATGTTTAGTTGCTCCATAAAGTGTCCGATGTGAAAAACTCATCTAAGCCAAACTGACTTGAGAGATGAAACATAAGAAGTGGAGAAGTTCCCAGTGATGGCATAATAGAGTACCGCTGGCTAACCTTTGCTGTTGTCCTAGGAGTGGTGAAGGTAATATTCCTCATATACTCAAATCACTCAGTAGTTCCTCAATAAACAGCTGATACCATCCATTGACAGAATACTAGCTTGGCACAATATTTGAAATTGTCAAACAATTATTCATTGAACCCCCAGTTCTTTCAAAATAGCTGTATTCTCTTCCATCTCCTACATCAGTTTTGCCCTGTGCCTACAAGACATGAATAGTATAGATCCATTTAAACAAATTAAAAAAAAATTTCCAAATTTATTAAAAAAACATTGTCAGACTCTCTTTTGCAGGTGTACAGGAAATGGGATATTGTTATTAGTTTAAAGGCAATCATGACAGTTTCATGACCAAAAAAGGGAAAAACTTTGTGGAGGATGTAGCCAGCACACCTGGTATACATCAAAATTAATTTCTAATCTCATGTGCTCAAAACATATTAATCACTTTTATTTCCAAAATAATAGAATAGTGGAGCATCTATGAATTAGACCTATCAATTGTATTACTACCAATGATAACTAATTCATTATGATTCAAATAAAGCTATCTGTATGTTATAAATAGGCAAAGGGAATCACAAGAAGTTAAAAAAGAAAAAAAAAAAAAATCCCTGTGGTCACTGGATAAAGTGCCAGGTCTCCTGAGTCCAAATAGCTTTTCTCTCAACTTTTCTGCATATTTTAATTGAAATAATCTGGGCTAGTTTTACAATCCAGGTGATAAATTCCAACTCTGATCCTCTCAAATTGAACAGCCTTAAGCAAGCTAATTAACTTCTCTACTCTGTCAAATGGGGATGACATTAATACCCACCTCATGTAGTTATTATGCAAATAAAATGAGATAGCACAAGCAAAGGTCCAGCATATGACCCAGTGTGGAGAGGATATTTAAGAAATATTTGTTCCACTTATCTCCTTTGCTTTAACATTCACCCAGTATTAGGTTTTGCAATGTGTTTTGCAATGAGTTTTGATGAATAAACAAAGTCAAACTTTTATACTCCTGATTTGGAGTATGTGGCAATTCAAATGCAAAACGAAAGGAACATAGCTCAGAGGAACTTTGCTTCTAATTCCTGATGAAAATACTGCTTTATGACCTTAGGCAAATCACTTCACTCCAGTGCCCTTTGCTCCATAATTAGTTATAGTTATAAAATTCTATATCATTACTATAAAGTATATTAAGTAAAATAACTGACGTAATAGGTGTTAGTCAACATTTTTATGCATGCGTTATATCTGTTTACATTGTTTTACTATTTTTTTCTTGATTTAATGCTTTGATTCAACTTTTTAATTTTAGTGGGAGATTTTTTCCCCTTTGTTTATGGATTTCAATTCTGTAGAAACATGAGCATTAGACTTATTATCTAATGTGGTGAGGTCTCAGATGTCACCATTTCCTGCTCTCATGGTATTGTAGACATCTCCTGAATGTACCTCCTGAAGCAGAACATTCCTATAATGAAGAAGTATTGCTATGAGACTCTTCCTTATACTTAAACTAAGCCCTGATCTCTTTCTCAGCTACTCTTGCCAAAATTCTACCTTTACAGGTTTCATAGAATAAATTGATACTCTCTGTCACATGGCAACCCTTCAGATTACTTGAAAACGGGTAACATACATATCCTCAGCCTTTGTTTATGCCTCATATGTATAAAGTTTTATGTGATTTAAAAGTATGTTTTTATCCAAAGATTTGTAATTAGTTTGGCTTTATAACTCACTGCCACATCTTAGAATGAATTAAGTTTTGTAACATTTTGCCTTTCATGCATGTATACTTACTATTTGAAGACAAAGTATTTCTGTTTTCTAAAGCTACAGGGACCTTGGTTTCCAACCCTTAGATATGACACCTTCACTGAATGTGGAAAAATCCTAAACCAAAAATAATTAAACAAACAAAAATGAAGTGGTTGAAGCTTGCTTGGTCATGCCCAAAGTGGAAAAAAAAAATCTTCATTATTGTGTCTGAGGGCACAGGAAATGGAAATAACTTGTTCCTAATCAATGACTCTGATCATGTCTAGGGTGGGGCCAGGAGAACACAGAGCAGACCCCCCAGGCCCTTTACTAAGGGATATTTTGTTGGCCCCAGGGAAAGAGTTAAAACCTCTGATGCAAAGATAGCAACCTGGAAACCCAAGAAGGCCAGATCTGGCTCTAGCTATATTGCTTGGCTGAGATAATGTTTAAAAAAAAAAAAAAAAAGTTGCTTTTAAAATTCAGGAGATTCTGTATAAAATTTAGATTCCCAATGTGTCTGGAGAAGGCAACACTTGGTGTAGTTCACTCTAGTCATGAATTGTATAACAAAGCTAATGGGACAGGACATCTCCAGGTGGCTGGGTTACAACGGCTTCCTGTTTATAGTATATTTGGCCCCCTGCTTTCATTTGTATTGTCTGGTTGATTCTTGTGGGCATTTGAGGCCCTAGTCATTGGGTGCCTCTGGACTGTGCCTGCCTTTATTACTCTAGCCACATCTCTCCCTCTTCTGAACCCCTAATTCCATACTCAACCCAACCCAGTACACACGTGGGCAGACATCCTCAGGTCTACTTCTTGAGATGGCACAGGGCTGCTTTGATGCTTAGACCTCCTCCTCTGACAGATGTTGAGACTCTTCACCATCACCTTGTCAGCTCCAGGCTAGCGGGTTTCCAGCATTTGTTCCTGTCCTGTTGCCTGACCAACAGTCTTCTCATATGGGACACCCTCTCACTCCCTGGTTCTCACATGGGGCTACACTGAGGGTAAAATGGGCTGCGGCTGTGTGTACTGGCTACAGCCTTCATGACTCTTGCCCTCGCCCATGTGGCATCCTACACTCTGGGTGTTTAATAACAAGTCAGAAGCCAGTTAAATTTGCTACCTGGCCAGTAAACGTGTGAAAACAACACTCACGTTAGTTATCAGGAAACGGCAAGTTAAAACGAGAGTGAGAAGAAGTTTCCCAGCCATCAGACTATATATTATACTGTTCTCTATAATGTTTGTTTTTATTTATTCATTTTTAAATTCCAGTGTAATTCACATACAGTGTTATATTAGTTTCAGGTGTACAATATACCGACACTCTTTATCACTTCTCAATGTCAAATATACATCATCACAAAATGAGTTGGAAAAAGAAAAACAACAACAGCAAATCTCTCTGCTTTTCCTTTCTTCCTGAGTCCACAGTCTGCTGAGATGGTTCTGAGAAAGGAATTGTGTGATTGTATGTGGCTGGGAAAACCACATGCTGGAGCTGGTGACCAAAGACTAGATGGAGAAAAGTTTCTCTTTATATAAGTGTTCCTTTAACTAGTGAAAGAGTGACAATAGGAGGAAGCAGTCACCATTTTGCCACCTTAATGAATTAAAATGCTCATCTGTGGTTGCCAACATCACACACACACACACACACACACACAACCCATAAGTGTGTCTCTTATATACTACAACTTATGGAGTAGTCTAGCACCCCCAGCCCTTAAAAACAATTGAAACTAAATCGGATCAATCCTCCAGATACAACTACCAGCTTACAAGAAATACAGAGAAAAGAGGAATATGTCAAATTACACCATGGGGCCAACAAAATCCATACTGGAAAATCCTACAGACCAAATGACCCAGATTTCTCAACATATAAATTAGGAGAGAGAGAGACAGAGAAATCTACAGAACATGAGACTTTTTTTTTTTTTAAGATTTTATTTATTTATTTGAGAGAGAGAGAATGAGAGACAGAGAGCACGAGAGGGAAGAGGGCAGAGGGAGAAGCAGACCCCCTGCTGAGCAGGGAGCCTGATGCGGGACTTGATCCCAGGACTCCAGGATCATGACCTGAGCCGAAGGCAGTCGCTTAACCAACTGAGCCACTCAGGCGCCCCAGAACATGAGACTTAAAGGACATCCCATCTGAAGCAAATATAACAAAATATCATTTGTTCATTCTGTTTGATGACAATAAAGATATTGCACAGAATTATTCCCCATACATCTGTATTTGTTTAGTTTTCATAATTTAAATTGTACTGTTTATTGTAGTCAGAAACAAATAAGCATGAAAGACCTATCAACCCCTCCCAATAAAAATTCAAATTTGGATCTCATTTCATACACGCAAAAAAATGTTTAAAAATATGATTTTTTTAAAGATTTTATTTATTTACTCGACAGAGAGAGAGAGACAGCGAGAGAGGGAACCCAAGCAGGGGAGTGGGAGAGGGAAAAGCAGGCTCCCCGCCAAGCAGGGAGCCTGAGGCGGGGTTTGATCCCAGGACCCTGGGACCACCACTGAGTGAAAGGCAGAGCCAACATCTGAGCCACCCAGGAGCCCCTAAAAATATGAATTTTTGATACAATTTGAAATTTAAACACTAACAAGGCATTCGGTGAACATAAGGAATTATTGTTAGTTATTTCAAGATACAGTAATGGCACCGTGCTTATGCCCCTCCCTCATTCCTAGAAGAAGGGAAACGGTCTCATTTAGAAACATACACTTGGAATATACCTAGGTGACATCATATAATGTCTGACATTTGGTTCAAAAAAATACAGGCAAGAGGGAGGTGGGTAGAGCCATACAAGAAATTCTAATTTTGTATATGCTGGAAACATTCCACATTAGGAGCGGAGAACAAACAGAAGAGAAGGTGCTGGATGGCCACGCCCCCATACCCAATCACGGTAGCCTTGTTCGTCAGAATTCATGTGACTCATTTCTGGTCTGGCCCCAGTGACACCCCCCCCCGCCCCCCCGGGGCATGTGATGTTTAGAGGGTAATACCCTGGCCCAACAAAACTGTAACTAACCAGCCTGGAAAGGAATTTGGTTGTTTCTCATCCCAAGGAAGAAAATCTCATTTATCTCTTTCTGCAGTGTTATCAGAAAATGCTATGCAGCAAATAAGTGGCAGCTCTGTAAGTGGATTTAATGAAATTTTAATGAATTTGAGGCACTGGCACAGTATATCCCTGCAGAGCTCAGTTAAACAGAAAAAAAGCAAGTGTTGCGTTAATGCTGAGAGCTTACGGACGACAACAGCTGCAGTGAGCCCAGAATGGAGGCAGCCTCAGTTGGGGTGAAGATTTTCTCAGCCCAGTAAATTTTTTGGCCTTCGTTTTTCTGGTCTCCTGGAGGCCCTGTGAGCTCCATGGGCTGATGTCCTGTGGTTTTTGAGTGCTGGATACCTTATACAGGACAAGAGATCCATGATTTCTGTCATCCTCTGCTGCCTCTGTGTATTGAGGGCTCCTGCATCACTTTAAATGTTTACTGCAGATTGCTTCTTTTGCCCTTCTAAGTAGTCTGTAAACTCGATGCCAGAGAGGGGCTGAGAGAGTTATTGCCTGTTGATACACTCACCCAAATAAGTGCTGAGTGCTCTTCCCTATACACATATGGACTTTGGCTCTGGGCCTGGAATACCTGAGTCAGTTTCAGAATTCAGTTGTTACAGTGGGTTCATATTTTTAGAGAAGAAAAAGGTGTGCATCCTAAGATCTAAAAACTGTCCACATTTATATTCCAACTTTCTTTTTAATTAAGCAGACCACAAGGATCAATAGAGAATTTACTAGCATAGAGGAGCATACTGGATGATTTGATGAAAGAATGTTGCTTCACTGACAAAGGGAGGGCAAGAGAGATGTTTTCTAAACCATCTTTAACTGGCTGGATGTTCCTCATTTATTTCAGATTCCAGTCTTTCTGTGCACTCCCCACTCCATCCCAACCTTGGACTACAACCCTTCCAGAATGTTAACAATGCCCCCTGGCCCTGGAATGTATTTTCCATGAGAGAACAATTTCCCACTTTTACAATGCTAGGACAATTGTGTGCATTGTTAGAGACCCCTATATGACTCTGACTTTGTCAAAAGAGAATAGTAATTCTCCATTGACAGCTCCCAGTGACTGAAAGTATAATCAAAGTCAATGCATTATTAATGACTCTTCTTTTTAATGACTCAATCACAGTGTGAGATGCTTTTCAAACATTTTATTTTATATAATTTTTCCACTTGGAAAAGTCTGCCCACAAATTAAGGAAATACAATAGCTGAATAAAACCAGAAATACTGTGTTGGATATTCTCCAAACAAATTGTCCTTCAAAGAGATTGCCAGAGTAAGCTCTGATTGCTTTTTCCTGACAGGTGTGGACCAGGTAAATGATACACCTGGGTCTGGTTATCTCAGAACACAGATTGAGAGCTGGGCTTTGGAGTCTGAGAGCCCTGATACACCCAGCTCTGCAGCTGGTCAACCTTGCTTCTCTGAACTCATTGACAGGCTACAGGAGAGGGAACATATACCTTCTTTGTTTCCTTCCAACCAGTGAAACAAGCTAAAATATAACATGGCCCTCAGCTCATTGAACAGGTGCTCTCAGGATTGCCCCCCCCCCCAATATCTCTTTGGCCCACTGACTTCACCCCCAACTCTCAGCATCTGCATCTCTTTGCTGGAGGGCTTTCTCTGCCTCTTGCATCACTCTTGCAGCACTCTCTGCCCATGCACACTGTAGACTGGACATGTCAGGGAACTGAAGATCCCTGGGAACATCCACAACCAGTAACTGATGGAAGTGGGTTTGGATAAATAGCCCAGTCCCTCACCCTGCAGGTGGGAGAACTCTGAGACACTTATACACCATCTCCCAGAGTTCTCCAGTGGGAATAAATCTCAGTTTCACATTGTGATAACTTGCTTGCTAACACATCCTGTCTTAGTAGCCTTCCCTTCCCTCTCTCATTTCCCTGTTTTCCCACTGGTCTTTCCTGGGACCCTATTGCAAGTAAACTATTTGCCTTGGAATCTTATCTCAATATTTGCCTCTGGAGGAACCCAGCCTAAGAGTTTATTAACTAAAACTGGCTTTGACCAACAACACCTGGCACTGAGTTTCCAAGCATTTTTGGAAAATATAATACAGCTGTACCGCGTAGACATAATTCATGTTTATGGCTACATATCTCAGAGGGACAATCATTCTGGCAGAGAAGCTTACTGAATTTTTCTAATAAAATGATTTTCCCTGTCTTTCAGATGACTGTCTCACTCCTATTCTAGACCGTTAAAACTCCACTTGGGCCCTGAATCACCCCCTCTTTTGCCTTCCCATGGAATTTACACCTAGAATTATCCTCTTTCTTTTATGAAAACATCAATCCTTCCCTTATTAGAAGGTCATTTCCTTTGGGCATAAACAAAAATAATAAAAAGCAAAAAAATTTAAAGAAACCCCACTCACCCCAGAAAACCCTCTACCTCATTCCTTGTGTCTTTGTTCTTTCTCACCACGACACTAAAATTCTCTCTACTACTCTCTTTAATACTTCATCTCCCAATCTCTCTTTGTCCTGCTCCAACCAGGATTTTGTCCTCATTACTCCACTGTCACTATTATTATTGAAGTAGACACAGAGCCTCATCTCACAAAGGCCAGGGGTCGAGTCCCCATTCTCTTCCTCCTTGGTCCCCAAGCAGCATTAACTACTGTTGAACACTTTCTCATCCTGGACACCACACTTGCTTGGTTTCCCTCCTGCCTCACTGACTGCTTCTTCTCAGACCCTTTTCCTGATTCCTCCTCCTCTTCAACCAGACCTGGGAATGTTGGCATGCCTTCCTCTCCACCTCCATCCATTTCTTTGGTCATCTCTCCAACTGCAATAGCTTTAAATTCCATCTCTGATGTATACCTCCTGTCTATCTTTCTCCCTTGAGCTCTAACACTTAGGTATCAAATGTGTATGACTTATGTATGCCTTTTAGCATCTTCATTTGGCTCTTTATTAGATATCTCAACTTTATAAAATGGCATAAAAGAGAGAGAGGGAGGGAGAGAGGAGAGAGGAAAGAGAGAGAGAGACTCCTGAAGGTGTTCCCACCATCCTGCAATGTTCCACTCTTCACTCAGTTGATTAAATCAAAAGCTTTGACTCCTCTCTTTCCCTATTATTTTACATCAAATATATTAATAAGTACTTTTGTCACTACCTTCAAAATATATCTCAAATCCAACCACTTACCACTATCTCCATAGCTCCCAGCTTTTCCTTCCCCAACCAGTCTGATCTACTCAGGACCTCCATCATTTCTAGTCTCCACTCAATATATATTTGTTAATTACTCAATAGAGCAAACAATTTAAATTTTAAATGGTGGATGGTGAATTAAAATGTTGAGGGAAGGCATCACCATTTTGTTTATAACTATGTATTTGTGAATGGTTCATACTTGAATATATATAGTCTACAAGTCTTCCTCTCTTTTCTTTTATCAGTCCCCTTTTTGCTAGTTCTTCCTTTATACTATTCTTACTTTCCTCTATTCTCTTTTCTCTGACCCAGATTATACCATTATAAATTACCTTTTCTCTTTTTACCACATTGCTAACTTTTTATTAATTTCTTTCTTCGTTTTGTTTTGTTTTGTTTTTGGATTGCACCCTCCTCTTGCATTTTGCCATGAGGAAATCAGGTGCTTTGTCAAGGATAAGCTGCAAAAAGTTGGCAGCAGGAGTAATCCTCATTGTACCTCTAGGTTAGTCTTGTGAAAGAGGAAATTATTCCAGGCAAGGACTTAACAGTCACAAAGCTTTTGCCTTCTCCCATGTCTGGAATCAAGCTAGACCTATTATTGGCAAAATGATTATATCAAACACAGTAGCTTAAACAAGATATGGGTAATTTTTCTTTCAGGCAAAAGAAGTCTACAAAGAGGCAATTCAGGATTGGTGTGGTAGCTCCATGATACTGTGGGTTGCAGGCTTCCTTTTTCACAGTCAGCTCTCCTGTGCATGTGGCTTCCATTTCCTAGTTTGCTCCATGGTCTTAAAATAGATGCCACAACTCCAGCCATTATGTACAAATTCAGAGCAGGAAGAAGAAAGAAAAGTAATTTTCTAGCTGAGTCAGACCCATTTTTAAAAAACTTTCTTGGAAGCACAGCAAAAACTTTTTGCCTAGTTGTTGGTCAGAACTGAGTTACATTATACACCCTACCTGCCTAGGAGATTGAAAAAAAAAATGTAGTGTACCAGCTTGGGACATTATTATCCTCAATTCAAAGAGGGATCTGTGTAAAGAAAAAGGAGGAAAAGGTATTAGATAGCTATACCATAATAATAATTATAATAACAACTGATAAGTATTGAACACATTAAATGGCAGGAATGTGTTGAGCAATGTGTGTGGATTTTCTCCTTCAAGCCTCATTACCAACTCAACAAGATTAAATACAATTTTTATCTCCATTTTACTGATGAAGAAACTGAGGCACGAAGTATTAAGTAACTTGCTCGGTATGACATAGATGATCAATGTTGGAATCTGGGTTCAAACCTTCATAGAGAGGCTTCGGTACCTAGGCTTTTAAAGCCTACTTTAAGCAAAAGTTGATGTTCCCCAACCCTGTTGCCATTCACACCACCCATTTTTCTTGCTTGATGTGAACCACACACCCGTTATTAAAAACAAAATAAAGCGTGTGTGTGTGTGTATGTGTGTGTATTTAAACTTGTACTTTAAATTGAGAAATCCTAAATAGAATATTGTAGTAGGTTAGTGCCTGGACCCTGACCTCTGAAGTCCTTTATCAGATCTCAGTGCCCCCCATCTCTTCCTCCATCCCAACCTGGAATTTAAGGCCAATTCCAGGCATCTTCATGGACAGTCCCCAGGCAGAATTCCTAGTGACTTAACCAGAGGTGTGGTACTCATTCTGCAAATTTCACTATAACTTCTGGTTAATAAAAATATAGGCCTAAGAAATACAATGGCATATATCTAGTCTTTGACATTGGATCTAGGTGCTTTCATCATGTTTATTGTGCCTGTCTACTTTGATATACACTCTGAGATGGAACACTCAAGGCAGATATAATCTCCATTGTACAGATGAGGATGTTGAAACTCAAAAGACTTTAGGATGAGTCAAGTTTGCCTATCTAGGGAGTAGGAGTTCTTGGCTTCTCAGTCAGGACCTTTGATTTCCTCAGTGGCACTAAAGTATGGAGCCACTGGGAATAGGCTTCTGCTTAGAGACAATCCTTTAGATCTGCCAGAATCTTGATTTAGCTCTCCCATCAATCAAGTGTTTTAGAACAAAACTATGAAAGATGGTGAAGTGGAAAGAGATAGAAGTGGAGTGGGGATGGGCAGGCAAGAGAAATGGAAGAGAGAAAGACTGACTGGCACAAGAAGAGTAAATTTTATGTTTAGCATGATTGCTTTTGAGATCTAACCACCAAGCAGCCTCCAAGGGTAAAAGGAGTCCACAAATTCCAGACACAGGTCAACTTCATGTGTAGTTATGTGGGAATAATAACGATGATGACTCGTGTTTGTCTATGACTAGTGTTCAATAAATTACCTTCTAAAATGTGAATTTTAGGTAGCGTCATGCCCAGTGAATTGTTGGTTACATTTACATTGGCTTTAAAGCTTTGTTTTATATATTAAAATTGTACTTAAGGAACTGTAATGATTACGATGTAACTGGCTACCAGTTAACTACCAATTAATTATGCCAGGCATTTAATGTTTTGTGCCTTTCATATATGGCCTCATTTAACTCTTCTATAATCCTGAAATGTATTATTATCCTCATTTTACTGGTAAAGAAGCTGTTGTCCCCATTTCGCACAGCTATTAAATGGCCGGGATGAGAGTTTGAGTTCATTTTTGACGTATTACTCTATGCTCTGACCCCTAAACCCACCATATGCCACCTACTAAAATAATGAATGAGTCTTCCATTGTGATATTGCTAAGAATTGGAAGTGGCAAATTAAAAACTTGAAGTATACTTTAGCCAGAGTTTGGTGGTTGGTTATTTTTCCGACATTTTGCCTTTATGGGAAGGGCAAGAAAATAATGTATAATTGTGTATGTATGGGTGTGGGTGTGTGGGTGTGTGGGTGTATGTATGTGTAGACTAGTAAATTCCATTCTAATTTATTGGCATCCTTTCTTCTGCTGTTTCTAACTCCCACTTTTGAAACTATCTCAAGAGTCATTATCTAGGGATGCAGCTACTAACAGAACAAAATAGTCAGGGTCATTTAAAATCTCTTAGGCAGAGAGCATTTAAGTTTTCTTCTCTCTGGCTACTGGTAACAAATCTTCATTAAATCTTAAACACAGCATAAACAAAGCATGAACAGATTGTGAATGCTTCCTAATTCAACAAAGAGAGATTGCGGCTTTGCAGATACCAGTAAGTGTTGGAACAGGCCCTGAGGAAATCATTTAAGGCCCATAGTATTTTCATGTATTTTGACTTCTCTAAGTCAGATTTTCCTAAAGGAATGGACATTGACAAAAAATATGCATTTTTGTTTAAGGTTGTCTGGACTAATATTTATGCTTCTATAGCCATCTTTCTTATCACCCATGCAAAGCAATCAGTACTGTCTTAGCCCAGTCACATCCCCACTGATGCTTTATGTATATTTCATACACCTACCTGTACAACAGAAAGAAGTCATTGCAGAAATAAGGCAAAGTACATGTTTTTAACAAACTATAGAAATGATCCCTGAAAGTATAGTCTTAAGTGCATGTTTTTTAAAACACAGTTTGTAATCCAGCCCTTTTGCTACTGGGCCCAGACACAGATGGATTCTGGAACCCATCTGAAATCTGCTTAAATGAGGGAGAAAACTTATCTAAGGCAAGTCTAGATTGGAGTGTGCAAGTGTCAATGTTTTATTCAACTGAGAAGAGAGGATGGAATAGTAGAGTCTAGTTTTTGTTTTCTTTTTTGTGACAGGCCTTGGATTATCTGAAGCAGCTGTTATTACCTTTATAACATGGTTCACTCACTCTTCTCTTGGCATACTCCATGATATCAATAACCCTCTTAAAATATAGCCCCCCAAACTGAAAATAATACATGGCACAACCAAAGTATGATGAAAACTATTGACTTTTATTTATTTTTTAACCTAGAGAATTTTACTTTTATTAACTTGTCTTAAGACCTTGGCTTTGCATAACCTAAAGCCTTGAGATATTTGTAATTCATAGTTAGCCCTTGCAAAGATGCTCATCATTTCAAAACAGTGGTTCCTAAACTTGGCCACTCACTGGAATCACCTGGGAGGTTTCAAAAATAGTGTTTATAGTGTCCTGCTGCCAGAGATTATGATTTAATTGGTCTAGGGTGTATCCTAGGTTGGGGGATTTTTTTTTTTTTTTTTTTTAGATTTTATTTATTTATTTGACAGAGAGAGACACAGTGAGAAAGGGAACACAAGTGGGGGAGAGGGAGAAGCAGACTTCCCGCTGAGCAGGGAGCCCGACGAGGGGCTCCATCCCAGTACCCTGGGATCATGACCTGAGCCAAAGGCAGACGCTTAATGACTGAACCACCCAGGCATCCCAGTTGGGGGATTTTTAATAGATCCCCAGATGATTCCAAAGTGCAGCCAAGTTTGGGAAGCACTGTTCTAACTCTGTCTACTCAAAGTGTGGTCCATGACATTGGCATCACTGGAGAGCTTATTAGAAATGCAGATAATTGGGCCCTAATTTTTGTTAAATTCCACTTTTTTTCTTGAGGTTCAGGAAGGAGCTTCAGCATCCTCAAGGGGGCTCAGACCACTTGTGAGGTAAATGGGTTGGGGCATAGTCAGTCAAGTGAGTGGAGTTAAGAATACTTAATGACAAACATGGTTTCATCAGCACTAGAGATTGAAGTTGGGGGTTCCTATCAATCACCCTTTTCTATCCCTCCTGATTCTGGATCAAGGTGAATATAAGAATTAGATGAAGATTAAAATATGGTTTTAGCCCTTGGCTGGCCAAGCTGGTCTGGGTAATGCATGCAATTTGAACTGGAGGCCAACATGAAACTGCCGTTTCTTGTCCTTACCCTCTTGTCTCAGCCAACTAGTCTCTGAAGAGGCTAGACAATGGAGGCATTTCCTATGTAGGGGCATGTTATGCCCTGGTGAGCTTACCCTGACCATGGCAGCACTAGGAGAGAGGACACATTCTACTTAAGAATGCCAGGGGAGGGAGAGCTAGCAAGGTGGTGGCCAGCTGGGCAACAGCAGTGACCATCTATATCCATCTGACTGAGCTGCTGAGTCATTCCTTCCACTGGGAAGGAGGATATATCATTTCTTCAGTGTAGTCTTTTGGCAGCTGTTTCTATTTTAGGGGCAAAGGTGGAAATACAGAGAGAGGATATGAGTCACTCCCCTTTAGGTTGGTTGATTAGGGCCAAGAAACAGATCTAGGAGTGCTGGTGAAAATGCCTGAGAAGAGGAACCAGACTCGTGAAAAGGAAGTATGAGACAGAAGAGCAAGCCAGCCAAGGGGCCCGGTTGGCAGGTCCAGGGAATAAGAGAAGGTGGCTGGAAGAGCAGCCAGGGGTTATGGTCACCACCTCACATTGTCTCCAAATGGTGTTTGCTCTTCAGTGTCCTTTTACTCAGGGACTTGGGATTTGCTCTGGTGACCTGACTTTCCGACAGGTCATCACAGGGATTTAAGAATCTTATCACTGTGTTAAGGTTAGTGGGGTTACAGGCTGGTTTCCTAGGATCCGGGACTGCATTTCTTTTTCCATTAAGAATCTTGAAATAATACCTCTTAAGGAGTGCTTTGTTTTTCAGGGACATTACCAAAAGAGGGTCCAGGAGAGAGAGGGCAATAAGCAGCTCTTCAGCTTTCCCCTGCCAAGGGCTCTGGGACCTGGCCATTCTCTTGCATCTTTCATCTTAACCTATAGATATGCTAAGGCTGTTTTAAACTCAACAAAACAAAACGGTGCAAAAACCCAGCCACCAACATAAGGCACAAACATATCAAACACAGGAAAACTCAATCTTAGCTCCCCTTTCTCCTGCCAAACCCACAATCTGCTCATTGCTAAATTTTCTCTAAAACATTGTCAGCACTCCTTGGCACCACTTCCTTACCACACCCTTGCTCTTTGGCTTCTGGCATCTGGCTCCTGCCCAAGTGCTCAACTGAAATGTCTCTTCCAAAGGGCACATGTGGCATCCCTACTGCCAACTCCAAAAGCCTTTTCTTAGCTTTGGCTCATTTAATCTCTTTCTGAAGGCATTTATATGACATTGAGTATATTTCCTTTTTTTCTTTTTTTTTTACGTCAAGTGGTCAGATGTGCCATGGCAAGTAAACTACACGCACACACAGCATTTACACAGATGTGTACCTTTTATTTTGCTTTATAGAAATAGGATCATATTTTATAATCTCTGCTTCTTGCCTTACTCACTTAACAGTTCATTGTGAAAATCTCTTCAAATGAGCTGACATAGAACTCAGTCATATTTTAAAATATGAAAGTACCACAGATTATTCAACCATTCCCTGTGATGGATATGCCATTTGTTTTTCAGACATTTTCTACTCTGGGCTGGTGATTTCATATTATGGGATAAATTCCCAGTTGGGGAATGGCTGGATCAAAGGACAGGTGTATATTTAATTTTTATTTAGTATGCATATTTAATTTTAATAGATGTTGCCAGCTGGCCTTCTAAAAAAGCTGCACCATTTCACATTTCCACCAGTAGTATATGCGCAGCTCTTCCACAAGCATTATAGCCTTTTTAATTTTTATCTGTTGCATTTCCCCAGCTACCACAGAAGTTGAGCATCATTTCACATGTCTACTAGTCATTTGGATGTTCTTTTCTGTGAACCTGGCTATTTATATCCTTATTCAACTTATTTAACATCCCTGAGCTTCAGCTGGTTCACGAGGGTATTATGAGGATTAAATAAAATATTTATATGAAGATTTTGCCCAAAGTTTGACACAAATGACATGGTTGATAAACAGTAGCTGCTGTTGTTTTCAATTCCTTTCTACTTTAGTTGATCTTCATCCTCATACCTTTAAAGCATGGGCATTTTCCAAAATTCTACTGTCAAATCCCTTTCTTCATGACACTCCACATTCTCTGAACAATCCCAATCACTTCCACTGTTTCAACTTCACAATCTCTATTCTGCTGAGAGATCAGAATCTCTAATTCTGATTTGTGTCTTTCAAGTTCAACAACAGCAATTTCAGTATCCTACTGGACCCCGTGCTTCAAACCTCCTCTCTCTCAAACAGACTCAGTGTCCTGAAGTGAGATTTATCATCTTCCCATCTACTTCCTGTATTCCTAAGGGCACCTGTTTCTCCAGGACCTTTGGACTTGAAATCTCAGTCTTTGTGCTGCTGTGTCCTAGATATTCACTTCAGTGGCAAAGCTTTGTAAATCTTACCTCTACAATGACTCTTTTATCTGTTTCCTCTGTTGTACTTTGTTTCTACTCTAGTTCACTACCTCAATAATTAAAATAGCTAACTAACCAGTCTTTCTCCTGCCAGCTTTTCACTTTTCCAACCCATCTGTTACATGACAGAGGAAATATTCTACAACAGTGGCAGAATCATGGACCCTCCCCCCCTCAAAGCATTTATCTATCAATCCTTTCTTTTACAGAATAAGGTTTACACTGGTCTTGGCATACACTATCCCCATTCTTTCAGGTACCCTATTTTTTCACCACACCAAATTCCTTCCTCTCCACCAATATACTAGAATCAGGCACACTCAAGGGTTTTTGCTCTGCTGTACTGTCAGTCTACAATGCCTTTCCCTTCTCCACCTGTTGAAATTTTATTTTCAAGTCCTTTTCCTTTACTGAGATCCTCCTTATTTACTCAGCTAGAATGAACCACCTACTTTAGCAGTTACCCATAGCATCTCCCAATTTAATTTTTCTATACTAATAATTATTATAGTTAATCATTTACATAATTCTTCTTGCTCCATTACATTCTAAGCTTCTTGAAGGCCAGAATCTGCTTCTTGCTCCTAATTATATTTTCTTTGTTTGTTGTGTTTCTTTGTCTCAGTTTCTTATCTGGTATCTTGTAAGCGTTCCTTTTGTTTTTAAAATTTTAATTTTAAAATAAATGCATGACTAGAGTTTGCGATTGAGGACAAATGAAATAGGGTTAGAGAGAAAAAGCTTTGCCAAGGACCAATTGTCTTAGATTCTCAGAGGTGGCAAATGGTGACAATGGGACTGGTCTATCCCATAGACACCTTCTCTTTGCTCGTATGCAATGGTATATGAATACATGTTGTACTAGTTGGCCAATATTTATAATCAGCATTGTAAGCATCTGGCTTCTCTTGAAATAAGGAACCTTGGCAAGAGTGGGTTTTGCATTCTTGGATGGCACAATAGATTGAGATGAGCAACTGTAGCCTCCCTTGGGCTGGCACAGGCTCCCTTCTTGCTATAACCCCTACCCCCATGGGCATTACTTACATGAACCCTACAGGCATTTGAGTCCATGATCATAGCACTAACTCAGCATGTGACCCTAGGTTAGTCAATTGACCCTCAGGCTTGATGTTCTCAACTATGTAATGGGGGATAAACCACATCATTCTATATCTTTCATTTCCAAGGGTTCCTTTTATTTTTTTCTTTCTCATAGAACTCATGATTACAATTTCATTCTCCATGAAATAATGCACTTATTCAACATATGTACTTTGTTCCATTTATACTATCCTCTTTTTCCAAATTGATTCAGATTTTAACCAGTAGTCCATAATTATCTGGGTAATAATAATGTTATAAAGTACCACATTTTCTATTGTGCTTGCTTTGCTAACTAAACAATAAAGTTGAGAAAGCAGGTAAATGCTTAAATACTATCCATTGCTATTGGTTGCTAGGTTTTGTTTATTTTTCTCCCTTCTTTCCCAGACTCAGTGTGACAAGCTGGCATAGGACTCTGGGAATAATGGCTGGATCCACTAGCTAGTAGCTTTGGCAATTCCTGTGATACCATCAGGGACCAGTCAGAGCTATTACAGTGCTGAATTGATAGAATTCTGGTATATATATATATATATATATATATATATACACACACACACACATACATATAAAAAGAAACTTTCAATGGCATGTGTGGTAACCTTTTTATGAATTCTTATTATTGAAATGACCAAAAAACTATAGATAGTAATATATGAGGTGGAACTTGAATGTTTTCTACCCTCTTCCCGTCTCATTCCCAGTTATTCTTAATTGTTTTGAATGTAATTGTCTGATTCCTTTTCTTTCTTGTGCACATTTTTTTCCTCCATTTTTTATTGTTTTGTTAATCCCCATACATTACATCATTAGTTTTAGATGTAGTGTTCCATGATTCATTGTTTGCATGTAACACCCAGTGCTCCATGCAGAACATGCCCTCCTCAATACCCATCACCAGGTTAACCCATCCTCCCACCCCCCTCCCCTCTAGAACCCTCAGTTTGTTTTTCAGAGTCCATTGTCTCTCATGCTTCGTCTTCCCCTCTGATTTCCCCCCCTTCATTCTTCCCCTCCTGCTACCTTCTTTTTTTTTTTCCCTTAACATATATTGCATTATTTGTTTCAGACGTACAGATCTGAGATTCAACAGTCTTGCTCAATTCACAGCACTTACCAGAGCACATACCCTCCCCAGTGTGTATCACCCAGTCACCCATCCCTCCCACCCCACCCCCCACTCCAACAACACTCAGTTTGTTTCCTGAGATTAAGAATTCCTCATATCAGTGAGGTCATATGATACATGTCTTTCTCTGTTTGACTTATTTCGCTCAGCATAATACCCTCCAGTTCCATCCATGTCGTTGCAAATGGCAAGATCTCATTCCTTTTGATGGCTGCATAATATTCCATTGTATATATATACCACTTCTTCTTTATCCATTCATCTGTCGATGGACATCTTGGCTCTTTCCACAGTTTGGCTCTTGTGGACATTGCTGCTATAAACATCGGGGTGCATATACCCTTTTGGATCCCTACTTTTGTATCTTTGGGGTAAATACCCAGTAGTGCAATTGTTGGATCATATGGTAGCTCTATTTTCAACTTTTTGAGGAACCTCCATACAGTTTTCCAGAGCGGCTGCACCAGCTTGCATTCCTACCAACAGTGTAGGAGGGTTCCCCTTTCTCCGCATCCCTGCCAACATCTGTCATTTCCTGACTTGTTAATTTTAGCCATTGTGACTGGTGTGAGGTGGTATCTCATTGAGGTTTTGATTTGGATTTCCCTGATGCCGAGCGATATTGAGCACTTTTTCATGTGTCTGTTGGCCATTTGGATGTCTTCTTTGGAAAAATGTCTGTTCATGTCTTCTGCCCATTTCTTGATTGGATTCTTTGTTCTTTGGGTGTTGAGTTTGATGAGTTCTTTATAGATTTTGGATACTAGCCCTTTATCTGATATGTCATTTGCAAATACCTTCTCCCATTCTGTCGGTTGTCTTTTGGTTTTGTTGACTGTTTCCTTTGCTTCTTGTGCACATTTTTTATTGAAGTATAATTAACACACAATATTATATTAGTTTCAGGTGTACAATATGATTCTACAATTCTAGACATTGCTTAGTGTTCATCAAGATAAGTGTATTCTTAATCCTCTTTATCTATTTCACTCATTCCCCCACCCACCTTCCCTCTGGCAACCACCAGCTTGTTCTCTATATTTAAGAGTCTGTTTGTTTGTTTGTCTATTTTTTTCTTTGTTTGTTCAGTTCAAGAGAAGCCAGATGCTTACAATGCTGATTATAATATTGGCCAACATCTGAGTGAAATTATAAGATATTTGTCTTTCTCTAACTTATTTCACTTAGCATTATACCCTCTAGGTGCATCCATGTAGTTGCAATAGCAATCAAATTTTTATGTCTGAGTAATATTCCATTGTGTGTACATACATCTTCTTTATCCATTCATCTTGGATGAACATTTGGATTGTTTCCATATCTTGTCTATTGTAATGATGCTGCAATAAACATAGGGGTATATGTATCTTTTGAAATTAGTATTTTCTTATTCTTTGGGTAAACATCCAGTAGTGGATTTACTGGATAATTCTATTTTTATTGTTTTGAGGAACCTTCATACTGTTTCCCAAAGTAGGTGTCCGAATTTGTTTTCCCACCAACAGTGTATGAGGTTTCCTTATTCTTCATATCCTCACCAAGACTTGTTATTTCTTGTGTTTTTGATTTTAGCCATTTTGACAGGTGTAAGGAGACATCTCATAGTGGTTTTAATTTGTATTTCCCTGATAATTAGTGATACTGAGTGTCTTTTCATGTGTCTGTTGGATATCTGAATGTCTTCTTCAGAAAAATATCTATTTAGGTCCTCTGCCCAATTTTAATCAGATTAGTTTTTTTGTTTTGTTTTGTTTTGTTTTTTTTGGTGTTGAGTTCTATAAGTTCTTTATATATTTTAGGTATTAACCCCTTATCAGATATATCATTTGCAAATATCTTCTCCCATTCAGTAGGTAGTTTTTTTGTTTTGTTTTGTTGATGGTTTCCTTTGCTTTGCAAAATGCTTTTTAGTACTGGAAGTTCTGGCCACAGCAATCAGACAAGAAAAAGAACTAAAAAGCATCTAAATTGGTAAGGAAGAAGTAAAATTTTCATCACATGCAGATGATGTGATACTATACATAGAAAATGAAAACCAGGGCGCCTGGGTGGCTCAGTTGGTTAAGCAACTGCCTTTGGCTCAGGTCATGGTTCTGGAGTCCCGGGCTCCCTGCTCAGCGAGGAGCCTGCTTCTCCCTCTGACCCTCCCCCCTCTCATGTACTCTCTCTCATTCTTGCTTTCTCAAATAAATAAATAAATCTTTAAAAAAAAAAAGAAAAAGAAAAGAAAATGAAAACCATAAAGATTCCACCAAAAAATACTATTAGATCTGATAAATGAATTCAGTAAAATCACAGGAAACAAAATTAGTATATAGAAATCTGTTGCATTTCTATACACTAATAATGAGGTAGCAGGCAGAGACATTCAGATAACAATCCCATTTACAATTGCACCTAATAGAACAAAATACTTAGGAATAAACTTATCCAAGGGGGTGAAAGACCTGTACTCTGAAAACTATACAACACTGATGAAAGAAATTGAAGATGGCACAAACAAATGGGAAGATATTCCATGCTCATGGATTGGAAGAACCAATGTTAAAATCTCCATACTACCCAAAGCAATCTACAAATTTAACTAGGCTATTCCTAAAAAGAGGCTGTTAAGAGCAGCTCATTTCTGCCATGACATTGTGGCCCTTATAATGCTTCATATTAAAGTTCTATGAAGATCTCTTGAAACCAGTTTTATGTCTATGCAGAAACACATGCCATAGTGGAGAAAGCCTCAGACCCTTAAGATTTAGATTTGCCCTGAACCAGCTGTGTGATCATGGTTTTCTCTGTCAGAGAATGAGGCTTGAGTCACTTGGTCTCTGAGGGACATTCTTGTAAGATAATTTAATATGAAATTACTGAATAAAATTATTGAATTAATGAAATAATTTCAGACTTGCAGAAAATTTTAAAAAATAGTACAAAAAATTATCATTTCTATTTGCTTCCACACAGAACTCCCAGATATTAACATTTTACTATATTTGCTTTGTTCTCTCTCTCTCTGTCTCTCTACACACACACACGTGAAGATTTGTTTTTAATACATATTATTATTATTATTTTTTAAAGATTTTATTTATTTATTTGAGAGAGAGAATGAGATAGAGAGAGCATGAGAGTGGGGAGGGTCAGAGGGAGAAGCAGACTCCCTGCTGAGCAGGGAGCCTGATGCGGGACTGGATCCTGGGACTCCAGGATCATGACCCGAGCCGAAGGCAGTCGCTCAACCAACTGAGCCACCCAGGCGCCCCAATACATATTATTTTTATTTCTGAACTGTTTAGGGGTAAAATATTAACATAATGCCCCTTGACCCCTAAATAGTTAATTATGTATTTCTTAAAAATAAAGACAGCCTCTTATATAAACATAGGGTAATTATTAAAATGTGGACATTAATATTGAAAACAGTACTATTATCTATTCTATACACTTTGTTTGAATTTTATCAACTGTCCTACTAATGTCTTTTAAAATAAAATAACTTTATTTTTATGGTGTAGTATCCAATCCAAGATCATATATTACATTTTGTTGTCATTTCTTTTTGGTCTTCTAAAATCTGCAACAGTTCCTCCGTCAGTTTGTCTCTTTTAACTTTGATATTTTTGAAGAGTTCATGCCAGTTATTTTGTGTAATATCCCTAATTTTGGTTTGTCTCATGTTTCCTCATAGTTAGATTAGGTTATGCATTTTGCCAGAAATATCACAGAAGTGGGGTTTGTCATTCTTGGTGCATCATATTGGGAGGCACACAGTGTTTATTTGTCTCATCACTGATGATGGTTAAGTTTTAAGACCTGATAAAGATGATATCTGCCAGATATCTCCCTTGTAAAGTTACTATTTCCTACTTGTAATTAATATTTGTCTTGCGGAGAAGTATTTTGAGACAATGTAAATATACTGTTTATCATCAGACTTTTCATCTAATAGTTCTAGTAGCCGTTGATGATTTTTACCTGAAACATTTCTAAGCTGGTTGCCAGATGAGTTCTGAGATTCTCGTTTTTTGTAACTTTTACTTAAAAAGGGCGTTAGGAGCAATAATAAAAATTCATGACTGAGTCATTTCATTACTATCTGGTTGAATTCATCATTGAAATTGGATCAGTCATATTTAACTTTGCAGACTGTAATTATTGATCGCATTTACTATTGAGATAAAGGGTAAGTATATAAAGGGAAAAATAGCTCTTAACAGACTTTTAAGTTTTTCTTTAAATAAATCTAAGTGGTTTTTTTTTTTTTTTGCTTTGGGAAAAAAATTTTCAGACTTGCAAATCTTAAAGTTAAAGGTCATTCACATGGGAACCTACACTTTTTTTTTTTAAATATTATTCTTATGTTAATCCCCATACATTACATCATTAGTTTTAGATGAAGTGTTCCATGATTCATTGTTTGTGCACAACACCCAGTGCTCCATGCAGAACGTGCCCTTCTCAATACCCACCACCAGGCTAACCCATCCTCCCACCCCCCTCCCCTCTAGAACCCTCAGTTTGTTTTTCAGAGTCTATCATCTCTCATGGTTCGTCTACCCCTCCGATTTCCCCCGCTTCATTCTTCCCCTCCCACTACCTTCTTCTTCTTTTTTTTTTTCTTAACATATATTGCATTATTTGTTTCAGAGGTACAGATCTGAGATTCAACAGTCTTGCACAATTCACAGCGCTTACCAGAGCACATACCCTCCCCAGTGTCTATCACCCAGTCACCCCATCCCTCCCACCCCACCCCTCACTCCAACAACACTCAGTTTGTTTCCTGCGATTAAGAATTCCTCATATCAGTGAGATCATATGATACATGTCTTTCTCTGATTGACTTATTTCGCTAAGCATAATGCCCTCCAGTTCCATCCATGTCATTGCAAATGGCAAGATTTCATTCCTTTTGATGGCTGCATAATATTCCATTGTATATATATACCACTTCTTCTTTATCCATTCATCTGTCGATGGACATCTTGGCTCTTTCCACAGTTTGGCTATTGTGGACATTGCTGCTATAAACATCGGGGTGCACGTAGCCCGTCGGATCCCTACTTTTGTATCTTTGGGGTAAATACCCAGTAGTGCAATTGCTGGATCATATGGTAGCTCTATTTTCAACTTTTTGAGGAACCTCCATACAGTTTTCCAGAGCGGCTGCACCAGCTTGCATTCCTACCAACAGTGTAGGAGGGTTCCCCTTTCTCCGCATCCCCGCCAACATCTGTCGTTTCCTGACTTGTTAATTTTAGCCATTGTGACTGGTGTGAGGTGGTATCTCATTGAGGTTTTGATTTGGATTTCCCTGATGCCGAGCAATATTGAGCACTTTTTCATGTGTCTGTTGGCCATTTGGATGTCTTCTTTGGAAAAATGTTCATGTCTTCTGCCCATTTCTTGATTGGATTCTTTGTTCTTTGGGTGTTGAGTTTGATGAGTTCTTTATAGATTTTGGATACTAGCCCTTTATCTGATATGTCATTTGCAAATATCTTCTCCCATTCTGTCGGTTGTCTTTTGGTTTTGTTGACTGTTTCCTTTCTTTGCAAAAGCTTTTTATCTTGATGAAGTCCCAATAGTTCATTTTTGCCCTTGCTTCCCTTGCCTTTGGCGATGTTTCTAGGAAGAAGTTGCTTCGGCTGAGGTCAAAGAGGTTGCTGCCTGTGTTCTCCTTTAGGATGTTGATGGACTCCTGTCTCACATTGAGGTCTTTCAACCATTTGGAGTCTATTTTTGTGTGTGGTGTAAGGAAAGGGTCCAGTTTCATTCTTCTGCATGTGGCTATCTAATTTTCCCAACACCATTTGTTGAAGAGACTGTCTTTGTTCCATTGGACATTCTTTCCTGCTTTGTCAAAGATGAGTTGACCATAGAGTTAAGGGTCCATTTCTGGGCTCTCTATTCTGTTCCATTGATCTATGTGTCTGTTTTTGTGCCAGTACCATGCTGTCTTGATGATGACGGCTTTGTAATGGAGCTGGAAGTCCGGAATTGTGATGCCGCCAGCTTTGCTTTTCTTTTTCAACATTCATCTGGCTATGTGGGGTCTTTTCTGGTTCCATACAAATTTTAGGATGATTTGTTCCATTTCTTTGAAAAAAGTGGATGGTATTTTGATGGGGATTGCATTGAATGTGTAGATTGCTCTAGGTAGCATTGACATCTTCACAATATTTGTTCTTCCAATCCATGAGCATGGAACGTTTTTCCATTTCTTTGTGTCTTCCTCAATTTCTTTCATGAGTATTTTATAGTTTTCTGAGTACAGATGCTTTGCCTCTTTGGTTAGATTTATTCCTAGGTATCTTATGGTTTTGGGTGCAATTGTAAATGGGATCGACTCCTTAATTTCTCTTTCTTCTGTCTTGTTGTTGGTGTATAGGAATGCCACTGACTTCTGTGCATTGATTTTATATCCTGCCACTTGACTGAATTCCTGTATGAGTTCTAGCAGTTTTGGGGTGGAGTCTTTTGGGTTTTCCACATAAAGTATCATATCATCTGCAAAGAGTGAGAGTTTGACTTCTTCTTTGCCAATTTGGATGCCTTTGATTTCTTTTTGTTGTCTGATTGCTGTGGCTAGGACTTCCAATACTATGTTGAATAGCAGTGGTGATAGTGGACATCCCTGCCGCGTTCCTGACCTTAGAGGGAAAGCTCTCAGTTTTTCCCCATTGAGAATGATATTTGCTGTAGGTTTTTCATAGATGGCTTTTATGATATTGAGGTATGTACCCTCTATGCCTATACTCTGAAGAGTTTTGATCAAGAAAGGATGCTGTACTTTGTCAAAATTTTTTTTTGGATCTATTGAGAGGATCATATGATTCTTGTTCTTTCTTTTGTTAATGTATTGTATCACATTGATTGATTTGCGGATGTTGAACCAACCTTGCAGCCCAGGGATAAATCCCACTTGGTCATGGTGAATAATCCTTTTAGTGTACTGTTGGATCCTATTGGCTAGTATTTTGGTGAGAATTTTTGCATCCATGCTCATCAGGGATATTGGTCTGTAATTCTCCTTTTTGATGGGGTCTTTGTCTGGTTTTGGGATCAAGGTAATGCTGGCCTCATAAAATGAGTTTGGAAGTTTTCCTTCCGTTTCTATTTTTTGGAACAGTTTCAGAAGAATAGGTATTAATTCTTCTTGAAATGTTTGGTAGAATTCCCCTGGGAAGCCATCTGGCCCTGGGCTTTTGTTTTTTGGGAGATTTTTGATGACTGCTTCAATTTCCTTAGTGGTTATAGGTCTGTTCAGGTTTTCTATTTCATCCTGGTTCAGTTTTGGTAGTTGATACATCTCTAGGAATGCATCCATCTCTTTCAGGTTATCTAATTTGCTGGCATAGAGTTGCTCATAATATGTTCTTATAATTGTTTGTATTTCTTTGGTGTTGGTTGTGATCTCTCCTCTTTCATTCATGATTTTGTTGATTTGGGTCATTTCTCTTCTCTTTTTGATAAGTCTGGCCAGGGGTTTATCAATCTTGTTAATTCTTTGAAAGAACCAGCTCCTAGTTTGGTTGATCTGTTCTACTGTTGTTTTACTTTCTATTTCATTGATTTCTGCTCTGATCTTTATTATTTCTCTTCTCCTGCTGGGTTTAGGCTTTATTTGCTGTTCTTTCTCCAGCTCCTTTAGGTGTAGGGTTAGGTTGTGTACTTGAGACCTTTCTTGTTTCTTGAGAAAGGCTTGTATTGCTATATACTTTCCTCTTAGGACTGCCTTTGCTGCATCCCAAAGATTTTGAATAGTTGTGTTTTCATTTTCATTGGTTTCCATGTATTTTTTTAATTCTTCTTTAATTTCCTGGTTGACTCATTCATTCTTCAGTAGGATGCTCTTTAGCCTCCATGTATGTGAGTTCTTTCCGACTTTCCTCTTGTGATTGAGTTCTAGTTTCAAAGCATTGTGGTCTGAAAATAGGCAGGGAATGATCCCAATCTTTTGGTACCGGTTGAGACCTGATTTATGACCTAGGATGTGATCTATTGTGGAGAATGTTCCATGGGCAGTAGAGAAGAATGTGTATTCCGTTGCTTTGGGGTGTAATGTTCTGAATATGTCTGTGAAGTCCATTTGGTCCAGTGTGTCATTTAAAGTCTTTATTTCCTTGTTGATCTTTTGCTTAGACGATCTGTCCATTTCAGTGAGGGGGCTGTTAAAGTCCCCCAGTATTATTGTATTGTTGTCGATGTGTTTCTTTGCTTTTGTTATTAATTGCCTTGTATAATTGGCTGCTCCCATGTTAGGGGCATAGATATTTACAATTGTTAAATCTTCTTGTTGGATAGATCCTTTAAGTACGATATAGTGTCCTTCCTCACCTCTTATTACAGTCTTTGGTTTAAAATCTAATTTGTCTGATATAAGGATTGCCACCCCAGCTTTCTTTTGGTGTCCATTAGCATGGTAAATGGTTTTCCACCCCTTCACTTTCAATCTGGGGGTGTCTTTGGTTCTAAAATGAGTCTCTTGCAGACAGCATATCAATGGGTCTTGTTTTTTAATCCAGTCTGATAGACTGTGTCTTTTGATTGGGGCATTGAGCCCATTTACATTCAGGGTAAGTAATGAAAGATAGGAATTTAGTGCCATTGTATTGCCTGTAAGGTGACTGTTACCTTATATTGTCTGTGTTCCTTTCTGGTCTATGTTGCTTTTAGGGTCTCTCTTTGCTTAGAGGACCCCTTTCAAGATTTCCTGTAGGGCTGGTTTTGTGTTTGCAAATTCCTTTAGTTTTTGTTTGTCCTGGAACCTTTTTATCTCTCCTTCAATTTTCAATGACAGCCTAGCTGGATAGAGTATTCTTGGCTGCATATTTTTCTCATTCAGTGCTCTGAATATATCCTGCCAGTCCTTTCTGGCCTGCCAGGTCTCTGTGGATAGGTCTGTTGCCAATCTAATGTTTCTACCCTTGTAGGTTACATATCTCTTCTCCCGAGCTGCTTTCAGGATTTTCTCTTTGTCTATGAGACTCGAAAGTTTTACTATTAGATATCGGGGAGTTGACCTATTTTTATTGATTTTGAGAGGGGTTCTCTGTGCTTCCTGGATTTTCATACCTGTTTCTTTCCCCAAATTAGGGAAGTTCTCTGCTATAATTTGCTCCATTATACCTTCTGGCCCTCTCTCTCTTTCTTCTTCTTCTGGGATCCCAATTATTGTAATGTTGTTTCGTCTTATGGTATCGCTTATCTCTCGAATTCTGCCCTCATGATCCAGTAGTTGTTTATCTCTCTTTTTCTCAGCTTCTTTATTTTCCATCATTTCATCTTCTATATTACTGATTCTCTCTTCTGCCTCATTTATTCTAGCACTTAGCACCCCCATTTTTGATTGCACCTCATTAATAGCCTTTTTGATTTCTACTTGGTTGGATTTTAGCTCTTTTACTTCTCCAGAAAGGGTTTCTCTAATAACTTCCATATTTTTTCAAGGCCAGCTAGTATCTTTAAAGTGATGATTCTGAACTCTAGATCTGACATCGTACTAATGTCCATATTGAGTAGGTCCCTGGCAGTCAGTACTACCTCTTGTTCTTTTTGGTGAGGTGATTTTTTCTGTCTCGTCATTTTGTGCAGAGGAGAATAGATTAATGAGAGAACAAAATGCTAGCAGAGTAACCACATCCCCAGAAAATATACTTTAAACAAATCAGAAAAGACCTGAAGCAGTGGGAAAAGAAAGGGAAAGAGAGAAAAAAGAAAAAGAAAAAAAAAGAAAAAGATGAAGATAAAAACAAAAACAAACAAAACAAAACAACAACAACAAAAGAAAAACCAGAATGTGTTCAAATATGATCAGGCTGGTATATAGATCAGTGCCACACACTAGATTTGGGGTGTACTTTGGTCTTTTAGAAGAAAGTGCCTCCCAAAATTTTAAAGAAAGAAAAACTTATATTTGCACAAAAATAAGGGTTGATATGATGAAGGGATGGAATATGACTGTAAAAATGGAAATTATAAAAAATTTTATAAAAGGAATTGATAAGAAGTTGTTTGAAAAAAGGAAGAGGAGGATTTAAAAAAAGAAAAAGAAAAAAAAAGGGAGAGGATGTGATCAGGCAGGGGAATAGAAAACACCATATACTAGAGATTTAGGGTATATTTTAATCTGTTAGAAGAAACTATCTCAAAATTTTAAAGAGCGAACAACTTATATATATAAACCAAAAATATGGGTAACTACTATGAAAGAATAGAATATGACTCTAAAAATGAAAAATAAAAATGTTTTTTTTTTTAAAAAGGGATTGATAAGATGTTGGTTGAAAAAGGGAAAAAGAAAAATTCAAAAAGAAATAAAAAGACAAAAAAGACAGTTAAAAAAATTTAACTTTAAAAGACTAAAGAATCATGGTAAAAAAGCCGTGAATTCTATGTGCAGTAGTCCCCTAGCGCTGGAGTTCTGCCGTTCTCATGGATCGGTAAACTTGGTCTTGGCTGGCTGTTCTCGCTGATCTTCTGGGGAGGGGCCTGTTGCCGTGGTTTCTAAGTGTCTCTGCCGGAGGCAGAATTGGCCCACCCTTGCCCCCTCCCAGCTAAGTAATCTGCTCGGGTTTACTCTCTGGAGCTTTTGTTCCCTGCGAGCTTTCCGTACAGCTTTGGAGGCGGAGAGTGAAAATGGCGGCCTCCCAATCTCCGCCCAGGAGGAGCCGAGAACTCGGGCCCCACTTCTCAGTGAGCCCCCAGAGAAAAGCCGTCAGTCACTCCCATCTCCCCGGTCTCCAGCCGCACTCTGTGCTCACCTGGCCTGTGACTGCGCGTTCCTATGTCTGGCGCACAGCCCCGTGCGGAGTCTCCAAACCCAGCAGATCCCTGCGGTGCACTCCCGCATGGCTCCTCCCGCGGGAGGAAGGTGAGTCTCCCCGGATCTGCGGCTTGTTGGGTCCCTGTTGGAGGAGCAGGGGCCCGACTGTGCCGCGGATCACGGTTTATGGCCACCCCGAGCTGAGAGCCCGCGCCTGGGCTCCGCCTCTGCAGCCGGCTTCCCTGCTCCAATACCTGGGAGCTCTGCCGCACTCAGGCGCCCCCGGTCTTTCTGTGACCCCGAGGGTCCTGAGACCACACTGTCCCGGAGGGTTCCACCCCCTGCTTAGCCACCAGAGTGACGTCCCTCAGCGGAGCAGACTTTTAAAAGTTCTGATTTTGTGCTCCGCGGCTCTATCACTTGCCAGAAGCGGCCAACGAAGGCCCCTCCCCCGCCGTCTATCCTCCAGAATATCGCCGCGGATTCACTTCCCCGCACGTCCTACCTTCCAGAAAGTGGTCGCTTTTCTGATGAGAGAGTTGTTGCTCTTCTTTTCTTCAATCTCCTGTTGAGTTTGTAGGTGTTCAGAATGGTTTGATCCCTATCCAGCTGAATTCCTGAGAGGAGACGAAATCTAGGTCTCCTACTCCTCAGCCATCTTGCTCCGCCCCCCGAACCTACACTTTTTAAAGGGTTATTTATAGTTGAGGTCCACTTACTTGCCAAATGTCAAACTTTAGGGTAAAGGAAGAAGGCCAACTGAATTTCATGATTGTTTTTAAGGAGACAAATAAAAGAAAGGTAGACAATCATCTTCTTGGCTGCAAAATTAACACTAAGGATTAACTTTCCATAGAACACATACCCTTTGCTCCTTCCAGCTCTGGATTCATGGTCCCTACCCAGAAGGCTCAGCAACTGGACTGTGGTTCAGGAAAGCACTAAGTTATTTGGGTCAGACTGGCTTGGTTAGGCCTCCTTGTGCTTTCCTTTTCCCCTCAAAACTTGGAAAGTTATAATCTTAACATTTGTTCTTTAACTCATGAATAGCTTCACCTCCCTCTGGGAGTTTTGGGGCCCCTCATTTCTCCCCCCACCCCCCCAAAGCAATACAATAACAGTCAAGCTCACTAAAATTGGTCCATTTCTTTACATATTTGACTGTTCCTTGTCACTGGTCCCTTACACCCAGGCAGAAAACTGCAGGAAATATTCATGTAAACGGAAACCCTTCCTCATTGAAAGTATGGAGTTATTTTTCATACAAACTTCAGTGTTAAATTACCAGCTGGAGAAAGTCCTAACACATCAAATGTGAAACCAAAAAGAATGCCGAGATTAGTGAGGATAACAGAATCTGCTTACTGATTCCCTTACTCAGACCATACATCTCCCAGGTGAAGGCTGCAGACATCTTTTATCCAATTCTTCTCTTCATTCTCTCTTCCCTCTAGCAGAGCAAAGGCAGAACTAACTTGGTGCAGACATAGGTATCTACTGAATCCCAAACTCATCCTGATATCACCCCAAGTGAAAGTTAACATCTTGTGTTACTGACTAGGAGGAATCCTTTACTCCGCTGTGCCTTTCTGAAGAACCAAAGGATCAGGCAAATTACCATCATATGCTCTGTGTTCAGCTAGTGCCTGCAAGCACTAATTACTTTATCATCTGATTGACTTCTTCATGGATTGATGATCTAACTTAAGAAATACTTACCCTGTGTTTACTTTTTATCAAGAGCCACATTATAGACTGGAAAAAGAATCGCAAATAAGACAGGAGACCTGCCTTGGGAGGAAACAAATGATGAAACTAGGAAGATACTACATTTTACTGTGTATAAAGTGGTGTGGAACCACAAAGGAGAGAACAATTGGTTATGTCTGTAGAATTAAGGAAAGGCTTCAAGGAAGAAGCGACATTTTTGGTGGGTCTTGAAGAAGGAGTAGGAGTTCATCAGAAAGAGAAGGGGTAGGAATTTTAAGCAAAGGGAAAAGCATGAAGAGGAAAAGCTTGGAAGTGTGTGCAAGTGTATGTACAAGAAGTATGTAGCTGAGTACAGGCAAAGGTTTACAGTCCAACATGGCTCAAGCATGTGCTATTTGGAGACTCATCAAAGCAGCATAAATTATTGATAGGAGAGCACAGGCTCAGAGGGCAGACTAATCTGGATTCAACATCACTTTTATGTTTTACTAGGATAGTATGGCCTGGTTAAATTACTTAATTTTTTGTGTGACTGCATTATCTCGTCTGTAAATGGGGATGACGGTATCCATTCCTCAGGGCTATTGTGAAGATTCAGTGGGAATGTGCTTAAGGTGCTTGGTACTGAGCCCAGGAAAGAGTGAATTTTCACCAGGTTTTCTTCTACTTCCCTGACCAGGTGGAGAGGTAAAAATGACAGTTTGTGAAGCTGGAAGTAGGGTTTGGGCTCAGTATTGTAGGTCTCAAATAATTTGCTCTTAAATTTGTATTTCATGCTGTCTGACCAGCTTTCTTTAAACCAGCCAGACTCACTGTAAGCTCTAAAACTGTACTCATTTGGTCTCAATCCCATCAAAATAAATTCTATTTCCTTGAGGTCTGCCAATCATAGCTAAGTGTGTATTTGGTCTCTGAATTAAATAGTTTGCTTAAAGGTATAACTATAGTAACAAAGAGAATGATGCAAATCAGAAAAAAAAATCTTCAACAAATTCAGGAAATGTTAATCAACTTTGAGGAACTGAGGGGTGAGAAAACATGTACACACACACACACACGCATGAATTAAACTGTGTTTAAAAATCAAGTTAGATCCTTAGTGATTACAACATCTTGCAGAAACAGAAAGTTTCTCAGATAAGGCAAAGGTGAAATCCAATCAACCAGAAAGAGTTTGGTGAATGGCCCTTCTCCCTCATCACTGCTTAGACAACACAAACGAATTCTCAGTCCAAACAGGAAGGTCAGCTCTCAGCTGCCCATTTTTCAATATGTCCCAAGAGATCATACATGTAGTTTATGTGACCAAAGGTATTTAGAGGAAATATTAAAATATTTCAATAAATAGTGGCCAATAAATAGTGGCCAGCATCGTTCCACTTTCCATGTGTTTTACTGCCCAGTAAACCAGAGCAAAGTGCCAAGGGGTAAGAATAGAATAGTGGGGCTAACAATTTGAAAGAAAATTCTGAAAAATTCAGGTAGAAAACAAAATCTATATTACAAATGATTTCCTTATAAATGTTTTAGGGTACATGTTGATAACTCTACAATAACGGTTAACCAGTAGCATTAATGATGCAAATAATGGCATAATTTCAAAGCTGTACTGAGCAGTGATGTCTAGTAGCAAAAAAAAAATACTGCAAACAATAACAGGAAATGATTAAACAAATCAGTGTTCCTTATTTGCTGTTATTAAAAATTGTGTTTCAGAAAATACATTTTAGGGACCAACAAAATAAATCAAATAATTTAAATAAACCAAAAATAATAAAAGAAATACAGATAAGGTGACTATGCATAAGTGAAAAAATTCAATATTGAAACAGTGTAACAAAGTTAAGGAAAAAAAGACAAACTAAGGGGAAATAATCTTAGTTATAACCTATTGGAATTTGTCCTTCAGACACACTCTCACATGGTCATAGTAATATATACACAAAGACACTCACTTTTGAGACAATTGGAAATTCTTGCACTGGATATTGGTGATATTTAGGAATTACTGTTTATTTGTTCAAGTGTGATTTGTTTGATTTTTAAAGTCTTCTTTCAGCGTGGTAATCAGAAATATTTATAGAAAATAACAGGATGACTGGCATTTGCTTCAAAAGAACCCAGTTATTTAGGAGGTAGAGGAGAGGCTGTGTCATAGATGAGATGTTGATAATTGTTGAAGCTTTGTGATAGGTACACAGGGACTTAGTATCTGGTTTTCCCTTTTGTGTATGTTCAAAATGTCTTAGAATAGCTTAAAACGATGTATAGCACTGTGTGCATAGTATGCTTCTGTCTATTAAATTAAAAGGAACATATGTTGTGTGTATATTCATGCTTAAGTTTGTGTAGAATAAGAACTGTAAGGATAGAAGAAAGTACAAGCAGCATAACACATATGGTTGTATAAATACATACATATACACGTGTGTATATAATGTATATATGAGTATGTGTGTATACATGTATATATGTATATTTTTATATATATGTATATATGGGTATCTATTATAAAACTTAGACATTGTTATTTTATCAAGTGAGGTCAGAAGTAAATTTATACCATGCTTTTATAATTTTCTCCATAATACAGGTCAAAACTTAATTTTCTGGAAAAAAAATGTAGTACCTTTTTAAATGTTTATTATCTTTGGAAAAAATGGGGACTCTTTGAGTTTCAAAAATTGAAATGCAATAACTGAAGTAGATTTCTCATTTGAGTAATGTCTGGAATGTTTCCCTCCTGTTTTATGGGGATACACCTGGTGTTCTCTCCTTCTCTAGGGGCTTTCTTCTCACTTATTTTAATGAAAAAGTTAAGGAATAAGATGTGTTCAGTGGCCACTAAATTCCTGCCCACCACTACCTCCTCCACTGAGTAGGGTGGGGATGGGGGTTATGAAGAAGATAAATAAATGTATGTATGTATCCTGGATCAACCCCTAAATATCCATATTTAGTAGATGTTCTAAAGCTCAGAGTCCTGAATGTGGCTCTTTTTTTTCCACCAATAATGTATTTGGACAGGCCAAGAAATACATTTTTTTCTTATCTATTTGCAAAAATGTTTTGTTTTTTTGTTTCTTGATTAAAACTCATCTGCAAACCTGTCCCATAACTGTGTTTTTGTTTGTTTTTCACATTTATTTATTTGGGGACTCTAATTAGGTGATGTCTGTGATACACTAGCTAAATTGATAATTATGTGATAATAAGGAATATGTAGATCAAGGTTATGGCTTCATTTAGGACCAATATGTTTTCACCCAGTGTCATGTTGAAAACCACATGTTGAATGACATCAGCCAAGATGGAGGGGAATGAAGCTCCAAGGGCCTGTCCATCACAGAAACATTGAAAAACCAAGGAAAATCTGTCAGAATCAGCCTTGTCAAAATGCTGGAAAATAGTTAAATCTTTATAGCAACCAAATGAATGTTGAATCAAGAAAAAGGCACTTAAAAGTGGTAGAAAAGCTTCATGGCATTTTTCCTTGTCCTAGCCATAGTCCCTTCCCCAGGCTGTGGAATTCCTGAAACTCTTGTTCCCAGTGAAGGGCATTGCTCCCTGATTCTGGAGGGAAAAAATAAGACTGTACTCTGAAAGAATTGTGTTTATTTATTTATCTGTCTGGGAGCTACCTGAAGGAGTGATGCAAGGTGCTTGTCTTTGTTTTGCATAACTTGGAACTCACTTAGGATGAAAATGCAGTGGGCATCTCTCAAAAACTATGCAAGACAAATGAATGACCTATGGCACTTGAGGGAAAAGATTATAGCTGAGGCAACAATACAGCACTGAAAGCCTGGGAGGAAAAGCTGAGAAAGGTATTTCTTCAGGAAATTAGGCCATTTAAAAGTGCCTATGTAAACTGGAGAGCTTTCTAATTCAGACATGCTTAGTGCACTATACATGCTCAGAAGAGAACTGAGAAGACCCTAAATATTCACCTCTGGCTGGTCTATTGGCTCTGTCAATCAGGAGGTGAAGGTAAGGTAGAGTTTTAAACAGCATGGCTAAGCATTGAAGAAGTGTCCCAATATAGAGCCAATCTCAGCAGAGGGTTTCAATATCAGATTTAAGTAGGCAGAAGAAAGAATCAGCAAACTTGAAGATATGTCAATGAAATTATCTAATATGAGAGTCAGAGAGAAAGAAAATGAAGAAAAAGGTGCAAAGCCTAAGAAACAATCCAGCATACTGGCATATGCAAAATGGGAATTCCAGAAGGATGAGAGAGAGAAAGGGGCAGAAAGAATACTAGAAGAAACAATGGCTAAAACTTACCAAATTTGATAAAAGATACAAATCTACACATTCAAGAAGCCCAATGAACTCCAAGAAGGATAAAAAAAGACATTTGCTGCAAGACACATTATAATCAGATTGTCCAAAGACAAAGACAAAGAGAGAATCTTAAAGGCGGCAAAAGAGAAGTGATCTTTCACATTCAAGGGATCTTCAATAAGATTAAGTAAATTTCTTATCAGAAACTCTGGACACTGGAAGGGAGTGGGATGGTATATTTAAAGTGCTGAAAGGAGGGCGCCTGGGTGGCTCAGTTGGTTAAGTGACTGCCTTCGGCTCAGGTCATGATCCTGGAGTCCCGGGATTGAGTCTGCTTCTCCCTCTCCCGCTCCCCCCTCTTGTGCTCTCTCTCTCTCTCACTCTCTCTCTCAAATAAATAAATAAAATCTTTAAAAAAAATAAAAATAAAAAAGTAAGAAAAAATAAAGTGCTGAAAGGAAAACAAACCTGTCAACCAAGAATTCTATATCTGGCAAAACTATTCTTCAAAAATAAAGGAGAGATCGAGACATTCCCAGATAAAGGCTGAAAAAGTTCATAGCTGGTAGACTTGCTCTACAGGGAATACTAAATGGAGACTTTCATGCTGAAATGAAAGAAAATTAGACAATAACTTAAAGTCATTTGAAGAAATAAAGAACTCTAGTAAAGGTGAACTGAAACCCCATTTTTTTTTTGATTTGCAATACCTTTTTTTATTTCTTACATTATTTTAAAAACCAATGCATAAAAATTATAAATCTGTGTTAATGGCAACACCATGTATAAAGATAAATAAAATTTGTAACAATAATAACATAAAGAGGGTCTGGAGCTGGATAGGAGCAGTTTTAATATGATATTGAATTAAAAATAGATTGTTATAAATTTAGGATATTAAATGTAATCCCCATAACAAACACTAAGAAATATCTAAGAATATACAAAAAAGAAAGTGAGAAGGGACTAAAACTGTCACACTAGAAAACAGCCAATTAAACACAAATCAAACAGTAATAGAGGAAATGAGGAACAAAGTAGTGTAAGACATATAGAAAACAGCAAAATGAGAGAATTAAGTCCTGCCTCATCAGAAATTATTTTAAATGTTAATGAATTAAACTTTCCAAAAGGCAGCAATTGTCAGAACAGATAAAAATATATGATCCAAGAGATTCACCGATACTTGTTAATTGCAGTTGTTATTGTTATTTTCACTAAAATTATAGTAGGTGTGAAGTGGTATCAGTCTAATAAATAAAGGAAGGCATAGTGTGTTGGTAAGGACATGGAGAAATTGAAACATTTTTATATTTCTGGTAGGAATGTGAAATGGTACAACTGCTGTGGAAAACAGTTTGAGAGCTCCTCCAAAAGCTAAACAAAATCACATGTCACCCAGAATTTTCACTTCTAAGGAAATACCCAAAAGAACAGACAGGTT
Organism: Mirounga leonina; assembly: GCF_011800145.1. Lineage (NCBI taxonomy): Eukaryota > Metazoa > Chordata > Mammalia > Carnivora > Phocidae > Mirounga > Mirounga leonina. The sequence goes on along the minus strand of NW_023270374.1, from coordinate 10,004,078 downwards.
ACTCAAATATATATGCATGCATGTTCATTAAGAACTATTCACAATAGACAAAAGGTGAAAATAATCCAATGGATGAATGGATAAACAAATTGTGGTATACAATAGAGTAGTTTTCAGCTATAAAAGAAATGAAATAATGGTATTTGCTCCATTGTGGTGGAACCTCAAAACAATTATGCTAAATGAATGCAACAAGACACAAATAGGTCACATATCATGTAATCCAGTGTATATATCTGGAATATGTAAATTCACAAAGACAGAAATCAGATTTTTGGTTGCCAGGGGATAAAATAGGGGTAAATGGGAAATAATTACTTAATGGGCACAGGGTTACTTATGGGGCAATGAAAATATTTTGGAACTAGTTGGATGTGGTAATTATGTAATATTTTGAATGTACCTAAATGCCATTAACTTGTTCACTTTCAATTGATTAATTTGCTATGTCATCTTAATTCAAAAAACAAAACAAAGCATATGTCTTCTTTTTTTTTTTTCATATATTGACTACTAAAGTACTTGGTGAGAAGGAATAGATTTTAGTCTGACAGAACTGGGTTTAAATTCCTGATTTATCTATGTTAAGATAGGCTCGATGAAAATACCACTACCACAAATTGGTGTAATTGTTAAATTAGAAAAATAGGTGTCTTAGTGGTGCTAGCTTCAGTAACAAGCTAATCTCCAAATATGTGGCTTAACATAATAAGAATTTATTTTTTTATTAATGCAATAACAGTCCATTGTGAGCATTCATGAGTAGGGGAACATTATCTGTGGTCATCAGGGACCCACTCTCTAGGTCCTTGTATTTTTCTTTTCTGTCAACCAGCAAATGGATGAAGACATGGTGGATCACTAATGGAAGGTTTTTGTGAAATGATACTAGATAGCATCGCTTTTCCCTAAATTGCATTGGCCATAACTCAATATCATTGCAGTGCCTGCCTGCAAAAAGGCTGAGAAATGTAGACTAACAGTGTGTGTTAGGAGGGGGGTGGAAAAAAAAGATTTTGGTGAGGACAAAGCCACTTGGGATAATGTAATGAATCTTCTAGTTCAGTGTTTAATAAAAGTATGAATTCAGTAAGTATGAGCTAGCTCCCTTCTTTGTGGGTAAGAGAGAATCCATCACAGCTTCTGGAAATGTGTCTCAAAATGCATGCCTGAGGAAAGACCATTCACTGTGGCCCTGTGGTAAAGTCAGTTGATGTGGCTGCCAGGCAGCATTCAGCAGAATTCTTTCTGGGCTCTGTGCCTGCTTGCTCTTTTCTTCTTTTGTGCTTTGGAACTTCCCTTGGCCTTGGTCCAAATTAGTTTCCAGTGTCTAATTTGGGATTTGCTTTTCTAATATAGCTTTCTCACCTCCAGCTTCTGTATGACTCAGTCCCTGGATTTTGCCCTCTCAACAAACTGTTCCTAGTTTGTGGCTCTATGTCCTCACTGGGCAGGCCCATAGCCCTTTTGCCACTCTCTGCTTCCCAGTCATATTTGAAGACTTACAGCTTGAACTTAATTTATTCTTGGTATGATTGTTAAAATTTCTATCTCTTCCTACATCTTACAATTAGCTTAGCTGATTTTTAAAGAAATCCTCTAAGAATTATTTTTGTGAAGGCCATCTGGTAAAACACATTAGTCTCCAAGGAATGTTAATCAGACCAATTGCTAATTAAGTGTTCTCCTTGATTGTATTAGTTATCAGAAAGTGTTTGTGATGTACATTAATTTTTGTCAAGACACTGAGAAACCTTTTTTTTTTTGCCTTCAAGAGAGTAAGCGAATCAATCTGCATGTATGACATATATGTGTGGTGGTAGTAAATGATGTGATTTTTCATTTTTCAAATGGATTAGTTGTTCTTAGATCAGGTCATTATACATGACCTTGGAACTTTGGGGTTTAAAATTTATTCTAATCTGTTGTTAGTGTCTCAGCTTAATGCTTCTTCAAATGGTTTTGCCGATCATGAAGTTTGGGAAATATGTTTTTTATATACAAAACAATAGCCAGTGAGTTCAACTCAATCAAAGATGGTAAATGGGTTTAATTTTATATGCCAGTGAATTGATAGTAATTGCCTTGAGTATGTTGTAGAAAAAGATTTGGAGGCCAGTATAGGAGGGGAATATTTATCATGTACACATTATGCCTTCCTTTTTATTAGACTGAGTAATGATTCACAGAAGTGGAACCACAAAGGATAAAAATCATTTTTGCTTAATAATGACAATGTGAATCTCTAAAAAAAATAAAATTGATCAGAAAACTTTAGGGAAAATCCTAGTTCCATGCTGAAATCTTTGTCCCAAGATAGTTAAGTGAAAGAAAAGTTGAAAGCCAAAATCTGCCCTCCCAAACCCCTCGAAGCTTGAGTTAATTATTCATTTATGGTAATGAGTGAGCTTTTTTTTTTTTAAAGATTTTATTTATTTACTTGAGAGAGAGTATGAGAGACAGAGAGCACGAGAGGGAAGAGGGTCAGAGGGAGAAGCAGACCCCCCGCTGAGCAGGGAGCCCAATGCGGGACTTGATCCCGGGACTCCAGGATCATGACCTGAGCCGAAGGCAGTCGCTCAACCAACTAAGCCACCCAGGCGCCCCATGAGTGAGCTTTTTTAGTCAAAGTAATTCCAGTCTTATGAACTATTTTTTCTTGTGGTTTTTGGTTACATATTTGTATAGAGTAAGAATGACCTTCTTGAAAGCAATTGCAACCCATTTTCCATAAATTTATCTTTTATTTAGTGGTGGATGGTTTACAATTGTATAAAACCTAAGGGGCCTTTTTTTTTTCTTTTTTTTTTTTTTTTTTTGTTATGGATTCTGCCTTGAACAAGGTGTGCATACTAGGAATGTGACTGTGAATCCATGAAACATATTTATAAGAAATGGAATTTGGCATCAAGGAAAAATAATTTTGTCTGAGGAGTCAGATCTAAATTCTAGTTCTACTTCTTTGTTAATGAGCCCAGGGATTCCATGGTCCCTAGTGAGCTCAACTATAAAATAAGAGCTTGGGGCTCACTTTTCAACTAGAGCGTCAACTATGTGTTGACATTGACACTTTGCCATCCTACACTGGTAGATTGCATAATTTGCCTTTGTCCCTCATTGAGCACAAAGGGGCAGTCACTGGCAGATTGCTCCCTTTGTTTCCTCTTGACAAATGGTCCAATTACTTGGCAGCTTGGAACCTTTACTCTTGACTTTTTTGCCATTACTGACAGATGTATTTGACAGGACCAGTCCCTTGTATTAGAATTCCATTCTTAAAAGTAAAGTCTATAGAACTTACAGGAACAAACATACAGTATTCAACTTTTACAATAAAAATACATATAATATACTTCATCTATCAATGTTGAAATGGTCAAAAACTTTCAGACCTATTTGATTTTCTTTTCCTTGAAAAAATTATTTATTTGTATTAGGACTAAAAATTATATACAGAAACCCATGAAGATTCTCAATTCATTGGGTCTAAAACTGAAATAATTTTGTCCCTTTGCAAATATTCCTTATCTTGGTAAATGATGCCACCATCCAGCCTTTGGCCCAAACCATAAACCTCTGAGTCATCACCCTTAACCTTTCTTTTCCCACTTCCCTCCATCAACCTGAGTTCTATTTAATTGATTCTATAAATCTTGTTGATTCTACTTCGTCTGTATTTTTATCATCTGTCCCTTCCTCTCCAATGAGAGGAACTTAACTTCACCCCCAGGCTACACTTGAACAGATAGACTCCTCAAGACTGCAATGTAGGCCTTGTGTATACAATTTCTCTGTTATTTCCAGTTTACTCCTTTGCCTTTATTTTAAAAACTACCTAAGTATGATTTAAGAACTTCTTCTGTGTTGTGCATGCTTGTGCTTCTTTTCTTTCTTTCTTTTTTTTTTTTGTGTGTGTGTGCTTCTTTTCAACATGATCTGAAACAAGATCTATACAGTGAATTGTACCAATGCTCCAGGAAATAATTTCCCCATTGTTTTTTTTATTTTTCAGTTTTATTGAGGTATAAGTGACAAATAAAATTATAATACATTTGAATTGTACAAGTTAGTGATTGGATATACATATACATTGTGGAAGGATTCCCATAATCAAGTTAATTAACACATCCATCACCTTACAAACTTACCCTTTTTGTGTGTGTGTGAGAACATTTAACTACTCTCTTAAGCATGCTTCAGTTATACAGTACAATACTAACTATACTATGGTTGATTCTGTAGTATCACTATAGTCACCTTGCTATAAATTAGATCCTAAGAACTTATACATCTTATAATTGAAAATGTGTACCCTTTCTCCCATTTCTCTAACCCCCAAGCCCCTGGTAACCACTATTCTGCTCTGTTTCTATGAGTCTGACTTTTTTTTTTTTTTTAATTTCTCATATAAGTGATACCACACAGTATTAGTCTTTGCCTGTCTGGCTAATTTCAGTCAGATAATGCCCTCCAGATTCATCCATGTTGCCACAAATAGCAGAATTTCCTTCTTTTAAAAATATATTTTATAGGGGCGCCTGGGTGGCTCAGTCGTTAAGCGTCTGCCTTCAGCTCAGGTCATGATCCCAGGGTCCCGGGATTGAGTCCCACATCGGGCTCCCGGCATGGCGGGAAGCCTGCTTCTCCCTCTCCTGCTCCCCCTGCTTGTGTTCCCTCTCTAGCTGTCTCTCTCTGTCAAATAAATAAATAAAATCTTTTAAAAAAAGTAAAAAAACAAAAAAATATATTTTATATATTTCTACAATATATATATAAAATTATTTCTATATATGCTTATATATATAATTATATATAATATATGTAATCTCACATTTTTAAAATTAATTAATTTTTTTCTTTTTTTTTAAATTCTTATGTTAATCCCCATACATT
>NW_023270374.1:9973120-9994185 GCF_011800145.1 Mirounga leonina | reverse complement strand
TTTAGCTCTTTTACTTCTCCAGAAAGGGTTTCTCTAATAACTTCCATTTTTTTTTCAAGCCCAGATAGTATCTTTAAAGTGATGATTCTGAACTCTAGATCGGACATCATACTAATGTCTGTATTGAGTAGGTCCCTGGCAGTCGGTACTACCTCTTGTTCTTTTTGTTGAGGTGATTTTTTCCGTCTTGTCATTTTGTGCAGAGGAGAATAGATTAATGAGAGAACAAAATGCTAGCAGAGTAACAACGTCCCCAGAAAATAAACTCTAAACAAATCAGAAAAAACCTGAAGCAGTGGGAAAAGAAAGGGAAAGAGAGAAAAAAGAGAAAGAAAAAAAAGAAAAAGAAAATGATAAAGATAAAAACAAAAACAAACAAAACAAAACAACAACAACAACAAAAAAAACAGAATGTGATCAAATATGATCAGGCTGGTATATAGATCAGTGCCACACACTAGATTTGGGGTGTATTTTGGTCTTTTAGAAGAAAGTGCCTCCCAAAATTTTAAAGAAAGAAAAACTTATATATGTACAAAAATAACGGTTGATATGAAGAAGGGATGGAATATGACTCTAAAGATGGCAATTATAAAAGATTTTATAAAAGGAATTGATAAGAATTTGTTTGAAAAGAGAAAGAAGATTTAAAAAAAGAAAAAAGAAAAAAAAAGGGAGAGGATGTGGTCAGGCAGGGGAATAGAAAACACCATATACTAGAGATTTAGGGTATATTTTAATCTGTTAGAAGAAACTATCTCAAAATTTTAAAGAGAGAACAACTTATATATATAAGCCAAAAATACGGGTAACTACTATGAAGGTATAGAATATTACTCTAAAAATGAAAAATAAATTTTTTTTTTAAAAAAAGGGATTGATAAGATGTTGGTTGAAAAAGGGAAAAAGAAAAATTCAAAAAAAAAATTAAAAAAAAAATTAACTTTGAAAGACTAAAGAATCATGGTAAAAAAGCCATGAATTCTATGTGCAGTATTCCCCTAGCACTGGAGTTCTGCCATTCTCATTGATCGGTAAACTTGGTCTTGGCTGGCTGTTCTCACTGATCTTCTGGGGAGGGGCCTGTTGCCGTGGTATCCAAATGTCTCTGCCGAGGCAGAATTGCCCCGCCTTTGCCCTGTCCCGGCTAAGTAATCTGCTCGGGTTTGCTCTCTGGGGCTTTTGTTCCCTGTGAGGTGTCCGTACAGCTTTGGAGGCGGAGAGTGAAAATGGCGGTCTCCCAATCTCCGCCCTGGAGGAGCCAAGAACTCGGGGCCCTGCTTCTCAGTGAGCCCCCAGAGAAAAGCCATCAGTCACTCCCGTCTTCCCGGTCTCCGGCCGTACTCCATGCTCACCCGGCCTGTGACCGCGCGCCTCTATCTCTGGCACCCGACCCCGGGTGGAGTCTCCAAACCCAGCAGATCCCTGCGGTGCACTCCCGCATGGCTCCTCCCGGGAGAGGAAGGTGAGTCTCCCCGGATCTGCCGCTTGTTGGGTCCCTGCTGGAGGATCAGTGGCCCGACTGTGCCGCGGATCACGGTTTATGGCAACCCCGAGCTGAGAGCCCGCTCCTGGGCTCCACCTCTGCAGCCGGCTTCCCTGCTCCGTTACCTGGGAGCTCTGCCACACTCAGGCACCCCCGGTCTTTCTGTGACCCCGAGGGTCCTGAGACCACACTGTCCCGTAGGGTTCCACCCGCCGCTTAGCCACCAGAGTGATGTCCCTCAGCGGAGCCGACTTCTAAAAGTTCCGATTTTGTGCTCTGTGGTTCTATCACTTGCCAGAAGCGGCCGACGGAGGCCCCTCCCCTGCCGTCTATCCTCCCGAATATCGCCTCGGATTCACTTCTCCGCACGTCCTACCTTCCAGAAAGTGGTCGCTTTTCTGTTCAGAGAGTTGTTGCTATTCCTTTCTTCGATCTCCTGTTGGGTTTGTAGGTGTTCAGAATGGTTTGATCCCTATCCAGCTGAATTCCTGAGATGAGATGAAATCTACGTCTCCTACTCCTCCGCCATCTTGCTCCGCCCCTAATTAATTAATTTTAATATCATATTTTCTTTTCCATTCATTCATTCTCAGACATTTAGTTTGCCTCCATACCTTGGCTATCATGAACATGCTGCTATGTACATGAAAGTATAGATATCTTTTCAAGATAATGATTTCATTTTCTTTGAATATACACCCAGAAGTGGAATTGCTTGATCATATGGTAGTTCGCTTTTAGATTTCTTGAGGAATCTCCAGACTGTTTTCCATAGTGACTGCACCAGTTTACATTCCCACTAATATTGTACAAGGGTTCCCTTTTCTTTATATCCTTACCAGCATTTGTTATCTCTTATCTTTTTGCTAATAAACATCCTGACAGGATGAAGTGATATCCCAGTGTGGTAGTGATTTACATTTCCCTGATGATTAGTGATGTTGAACAACTTTTCATGTTCCTGTTGTCCATTTGAATGTCTTCTTTGGGAAAATGTCTGTTCAGGCTCTTCAAACATTTTAATTGGGTTATTTACTTATTTGCTATTGAGTTGTGTGAGTTCCTTGTATATTTTAGATATTAACTCCTTATTGTATATGTGGTTTACAAATATTTTCTCCCATTCCATAGGTTTACTTTTCATGTTCATGGTTTTCTTTGCTGTATGGAATCTTTTTAGGTTGATCTAGTCCCACTTATTTATTTTTGCTTTTGTGGACAAATCCAAAAAAATAATTGCCAAAACCAATGTCAGCAGGTTTTTCCTTGTTTTCTGCTAGGAGTTTTATAGTATCAGGTCTTATGTTCAATTTTTAGACCCATTTTGAGTTGATTTTTGTTTATCATGTAAGATACTTAGTTTCATTCCTTTGCATGTGGCTATCTAGTTTTCCCAGCACCATTTATTAAAGAGACTGGCCTTTACCACTGAATATTCTTGGCTCCTTTTTGGGAAATAAATTGAAAAAAATATATATATAGTCATATATATGGGTTTATTTTTGGGCTGTCAGTTCAGTTCCTTTGGTATATGTGTCTTTGTCTGTTGCTAGAGCCATTCTATTTTGATTACTATAATTTGTAATATAGTTTGAAATCAGGGAGTGTGATGCTTCTAGCCTGATCTTTCTCAAGATTGTTTTGACTATATGGGGTCTTTTGTGGTTCCATATGAATTGTGGGATTTTTTTTTTTTTTTTCTGTTTCTGTAAAAATGCCATTGGAATTTTGATAGGGATTTCATTGACTTGGTACATCATTTTGGGTCATATGGACTTTGTAACAATATTAATTCTTCAAATCCATGGGCATGTGGTATCTTTTTATTGGTGTTTTCCTCACCTTCTTTGAAGAACATCTTATACTTTTCAGTATTTAACCTCGTGGATTAAATGTATTACTAATATTTTATTCTTTTTTGATGCTTTATAATGGGATTGCTTTCTTAATTTCTCTTTCTGATAGTTTATTGTTAGTATTAGAAAAGCAACTGATTTTTTGTACATTGATTTTGTATCCTGCAACTTTATTAAATTTATTTATTATGTCTAACATTTTGTTGTTGTCGTTGGAGTCTTAGGGTTTTCTACCTATAATAACATAATTGTCATCTGCAAACAGACAATTTTAGTTCTTTTTTTTTCAGTTTGGATGCCTTTTATTTCTTTGTCTTGCCTGATTGCTCTGGGTAGGACTTCCAGTACAATGTTGAGCGAAAGTGGCAAGATTGTGAATTTTTGTCTTGTTCCAGAACTTAGAGGAAAAGCTTTCAGCTTTTCACCATTGGATATGATATATGCTGTGGACTTGTCATTTCTGGCCTTTATTATGTTGAGATATGTTCCATCTATACCTAATTCTTGAGAGTTTTTATCATGAAAAGATTGAATTTTGTCAAATGTCTTTTCTGCATCTACTGAGATGATCATATGATTTTTATTTTTGTTTTGTTAATGTGGTATATCACATTATTTATTTATTTATTTTTATTTGAGAGAGAGAGAATGAGAGACAGAGAGCATGAGAGGGAGGAGGGTCAGAGGGGGAAGCAGACTCCCCGCCGAGCAGGGAGCCCGATGCGGGACTCGATCCTGGGACTCCAGGATCATGACCCCAGCCGAAGGCAGTCGCTTAACCAACTGAGCCACCCAGGCGCCCCAAGGTATATCACATTATTGATTTGTATGTGTTGAACTATCTTGAATTCCAGGGATAAAATCCCATTTGATCATGATGTTTGATCCTTTTAATATACCATTGAATTCAGTTTGCTGATATTTTGTTAAGAATTTTTGCATCTATGTTTATCAGAGATACTGGCCTGTCATTTTCTTTTCTTGTAGTATGCATGTGGGGAGATAGGCATGCAAGTGCTCATGTGTCAATTTAACAACTTCTTCTTTATGGTCCTGTGGAATTTGTGAATGCAAGCCCTGCTGCCTTTCAGAGATAGGTGATTTGGGCTCTGTCCCTTACATGACAGCCTTAAAAGTTGGGGTGCTGGATGTGTGGTCCAAATCCTTCACTCCTTGGGGAGAAGATGGGATTTGGGCATTTGCTCCTGATTCTTAGGTGCTGTGCGGAGTGGATTTATGATGAGAGTATTTCTCAGCCTTCCCTATACATTTCAGTGTGGGTTCGGTCAGTTGTCTGATGTGTAGGAGTCACTCAACTTGGCTCTAGATTTCTCTCAGAAGGAAATGATCCTTGTATAGCTGGACATTTGGTACATCCATGGGAAGAGGGAGTCAGGACCTTCCTGTGTTGCCATCTTGGTGATGTCAACTTTCTATTTTGGTTTGTTTAAATTGCTCTAAAATAATATTAATCAATGTACTATAAAACTGAAATATTTCTTTAAAAATAGGGATTTTTTTAGCTGTGTGTTGTTCTTTGCTTAGAAAGACTTCAAGCTTTTATTCCTGTAGGGAAGTGCAATTTTCAATATACAATATGCTGAGATATATATAACCAAAAATTTAGGTATAACCTGCATTCTTCCTCTTCCTCTTCATGTTAAGTCTTTAATTTTATACAAAATCTTCCCATACTCAAGAACAAGCTATAGATTTCTTCTGAGACTGTTCATAACACCCCAATTCAATAATCTTCCTGTGAACCCCTAATGTTCTCTTGTTGATATATATACTGGTAGGATAATCACTGTCTTGTGTGAGCTTTCCATATATATGTCTTGATTTACCAAAAACACTATAAATATTTTGATGGCACAGACCCTGCCTTTACATTCTAAGCTCTCAGATTCTCTTATTTAATTGATAGTCCAGATATCAAATGGTTGAAATTGAAAGAACATCCTCCTCAGCCATTATTCTCTTGTGCCATCACATCACCTGACATTAATCAGGACATTGAAAACACCAAAAGAGAGACTAGTGCCTTTTGAAGAGATCATTTTTGTCCTTGGAATTTTTGAATAAATCTTGCTCTCAAAGTCATTAATCACAACACAGGTAGAAAAGGTGTGTTGGTCTTTAACCACAATTAGAGAATCTATTAGATAAACCCCGGGCATATCATAACAAAAGGCAATATAAGTTAAGTCTTTTTCTTACACTCTTGAAAATAAGGATCAGATATTTCCCAGTTGAGAGCCTGACTTTGATTACAAAGAGTATTCAAACTGCCTATACATAAAAAGGCATTCATAAGACTTTCTTCCACAGGAAGACAAGTTATTAGTTCTTGATATTTGTTGATAAAAATGTTGGCCTTTCTCTGGTGGTAGCCGATTGTGTAGACAGACATGGATGCTAACTGCAACCTAAAAACCTGACAATAGAAGTCTAAAGGTGTAAGGTTGTGATAAGATATTTCACCCCACTGGTCCTCATTGTTGATAGTTCTGGTTGGCTAGGAATGTATCACCTCCCTTCTTTTGCAAGGTTCCATATTTGTACCTTGTAAATCTGGACATTTGACTAAAGTCAATGACATTTCAAGATATGAGAAGAGGTTTTCAGTAAAAATTATTTGCAAAGTGGAAATTGCAAAATCATGTCATGGCTAAAGTTAGAAACACATCTGTGTTTGTCCATGCTTGTCACATTTAGTCTTCTCCATCATATTAAACCATTCCTTTTTCTTTTAAAGTTTGCCTTCTCATTTATGCCTTCATTTTCATTTTTGTTTAAAGTGATACAAGGGGTAGATTTTAAGGCAGCTCTGGGAAGGTAAGTATTAAATTCTAAACTGGTGCTTGGTGACCTCCATGAGGAAATATGCCAGTATTTAACAGATGACTGCTGTACTGTGGACAGCCATGCCCCAGGAGAGAGGAGGTGTTTTTTCCAGAATCTAATCAAGCCCTGGCCTGTCTGTGTCCTAACTTATATAGCGTAATCACTTGTATCATTCACAACATGTCTTCCATTAATGAGAGTTCATGCAGGCAACAAGGGAGCAGGGGTTCCATTAATGTGACATATGGTGGCCTTCCCCAAGTTTTGGATGTTTTGGAAGAGAGTTTTAGGGTTTGTACCAATCATACAAGAGCTACTCAGTGACAGATTTTAGTAGACTTTCTCTCAAGGAGATAATATCTTCCCCATTTCCTTCTTAGTAAGTGTGTTTAGGTTCTTGATATACCCTGTGATGTTTTTATATCCATCACATTCAGATCCAAGCTGCTTGATTTGTTGCTTCATCTTGGCCTCTTTATATCTGCTTCTAGAGAACAAATACGAAAGAGGAAGAAACTACCTTTTCTTAATTGTAAAAGTGATGAATAAGCCATCAGGACCATTTTTCATATTTTCTGGAGATGCTAAAAATACATTTAGATTTGTTTTCAGAACAAAATGAGAAAGCTATTTTGGAAAAAAAATGTGATAAGGTTGGTCACTTAAGAAATTTCTTTATAGATACTTATCTTGATAACAGCATTTATCTTTGCTGGTCTCATATAGTGATGTTGTTTACTTTAAAATTGGAATTCTTTAATAAGTTCAAACATCTCAGCTCTGTACACAACCCCAGACATTTATATATATAAAATTGTTATTTTTTTTACCTTATTGGATAAGCTTATATAAAGTACATTTTATCTGTTTTAGACCATTTTGATTTATGAAATAGAAAGACCTCATATTTTTAATTCTAATCAACTTATTGCACTTTCCCTTCTCCTTCCCTCCCCATATTCTTAAATGTGCATTCCCTTACCCATTTTTAAAAGTAAATAATATGAGATTTATAAGAAATTATATGTGATCTGTCTCCTGTCTATCTTGGAAGAAAATTGTTGGGTTGGAGGGGACTTAAAATTTCTCTCACATTGGGAGAGGACCAGGATATGGCTCTAAAAAGATAAGAGAAAATTATGCATCATGGCAATGTGGAAGAAGTTCTCCTTTTACCCCATCTCTAAGACCAAAAATGTGCAGGAATAGCCACATTGGGAAGTGGCCCAAGAATAAAGACCAGAAGGCACCCAGGGCACAGGAGAGGTGAGGACTATTGGAAGAACAGTGAATCTCCAAAATAATGTGATAATAGTATGAATTAGACTATAATTTAGTAGATGATTATATTGTTTTCTACCCAGCCCCTCCTCTCAACTTGGTACAGGCTAAAGTCCTTTAAAATAATATTTGTTGTGTTCCTACTATGTGTCAGGGACTATTCTAGGTGCTTGAGAAATATCAGTTAACAAAACACATCACTGCCTTAGTGGAGTTTACAGATAATAGGTAGTGAACATAATAAATAACTAAATTATGTAGCATGCTAAAAGGTGATACGTATAATGGATTTTTTTTTTTTTTAATGAAGATAAGAAGGATCAGAAGGACCAAACATTTGGGACCAGGATGGGAAAATCAGAATTTAATAGGGTAGTTAGAATAGGCCTCATTAAGAACATAATATTTGATAAATTCTTAAAAGAAGTGAGGCATTTACCAAGTAGATACCTTGGGGAAGAGCTAGATACCTTGGGGAAGAGCATTCCATGAAGTGGAACAGTAATTACAGAGACATGTATGAGACCTAACAGGAGCCCATTATGGCTGGACACAATGAGCCAGAGAGAGGGAGTAGAGGATGAAGTTGGAAGGGTAAAGCAGAATCCAATCATGAAGGGCCATGCAGTAATCTTGACTTTTACTCTAAGTGCAACAAAGCAGTTTCAGGATTTTGAGCAGAAGAAATAAGCACTATGATTTATGTTTTCAAAAGGATCCTTCTGGCAATTAATTGAGAAGAGATAGGAAGAGACAGGGGGTGCTGGTTAAGGGTTATTGTAGTGATCCAGGTGGTAGAGGCTGGAGACACACATCTGAAGAAGGGTTGAGGGGATGTAGATACAGGGTCAGGTCGGTTGGGGAAACAGCAGCCATAATCTAGTAGTATCCTAACTTGGATTGAAGAAGTGGGAGATTTTTGGCATCGTTTCTACTGTTCTGGAATTCCCATTTAAACACAAGAGCAGAATCATTGCAATAGAAATTTAAATCAAAGCAAACAAACATGACCTGGTGGTGTCAAACCACAGCCTGGACAGGGATGGATTGCATCATACCTGGGATTTCCTGCTGGCTCTCTGGGCTGGCTGGCCCTGGTCATTTCCTCAGCCTTACATTGAAGCCCACATCATATGCAATTGAATTCTTAGGATGCTAGTTAGCATATTATGGCACAGTTTTACTCTATGTATCAAAAACCTTAAAGATGTTCTTATTTGTGACATAACCATTATACTTTTAGAAATTTCTTAAAAGTGCCTGGGTGGTGCAGTCAGTTAAGTGTCTGACTCTTGTTTTGGCTCAGGTCGTGATCTCAGGGTCATGAGATCCAGTCCTGTGTTGGGGCTTAAGTTTCTCTCTCCCTCTCACTCTGCTCCTCCCCACCTCAAATAAATAATCTTTAAAAAAAAAATTTCTTTAAAGGAAATTATCCAAAATGTAGAAAAAAATATGCTCAAAGATATTTATCAAAGTGTAATAGTATGTATATACTATATAATAGTGATAAATCAGAAAGAATCCAAATATGCATATAAAATGATAGAGAAATGGTTAAAATATTATGACATATTTATAAGGTAAAAAATTATACACCATTAAAAAACAATTTTAATTTTGGGAAAATTCTTATGAAATAATCCAAATGAAAGTAGGACACAAAAATATAGAAGTCTGGAAGGAAATGCAATAGATCTTAATGGAGTCTATGTGATTATACAAAATGTTTTTCTTTATGCTTTTTATATTTGCCCTACCTCTACCTCCCCTCACTCCCAAATTATTTTATAATATCCCTTCTAGAAGGTACTATTAATGAAAAAGATTAGAGAAGGTCGCAGTGTCAAGTTCAGGGGCCCCATGGGCTTGTATGGGTTGGAGATGGTATGTCTGCCAGTGATTTAGCATGCTGTTTGAAGTCTGGGGCTCCCTATCTGCACATATGCATTGCTTATTTTGCAGTCAGGTTCATCCTAAAAGAAACACTCATATCATTTGAAAAGGTTGTCACAGGAATGAATATGTGATATTTTTTAACAAAACCTTTCAGTGAACTCACATCTTTCTGAGAAATAAATATCTTTCTCCCTCTATCTGGGAGTCTAGCCTCTGTGTCAATGGTTCTCAAAGTGGGCCTAGAAGCTTCTTAGAGATGCAGATCCTCAGACTTCACTCCCGGAAATCCATGTTTTAACAAACCTTCCAAGTGATCCTCAGGCATGCTTAAGTTTGACAAGCACTGTTCTATGTCAAGTATTCAGAAGTGGCTGAGTTGGTTATACACTAGCAACCCTGGCTTTTCCATGGGAGCTGATGGAAAATACAGAACGACTTCATGCCCTCAGAGCAAGAAATGCCCTCACAGATTTGGTGTTGGGCGTGTAAAGGAGGGCTGCACAGAAGCTAAGCAGTTTGTTTCTGTATCAGTGAGAAAAGTAGGACTATTTTGTGTTTCAAGTTGTATCTCCAGTCAACCCAAACTGATGGTTTAATGATCACAGCAAAGAAAAAAAAAATGCCAAGGAGACAAGCTAACTCAGGAATCTGCCATCTTGGTAGGAGTGGGGAAGTCAATATTGCAGGGTGGATTGGAAAACTTCCTTCGCACATCTGACTAATGGATTAAAGTGACAAAGTTCAAACAGAGCTGTTATATCATCCTCTGGGATTTGTTGAGCCATCAGGTTTTATAAGCTCAGAAGACACCCCAAGTTTAGGGCCAAAAGGTGAAGTTACTCTTTTCAGCAAGCTTCCTCCTGCTCTGAAATAATTTCACAGGTTCGCTATCTGTGTTCTGGCCCTGGTATCTTCTACCTGTGGCTTACATAGAACCTCTCTATGTACTGCTGTCATTTTTTTCCTTTCTTTGAAAATGGGGGCAAAATATTTCACCTTTGATGCTTTATAGGAGCAGAGAATTGTGATGTCTCCTTAATATGAAAAACCAGGCAAGGTTGTTAATATTTAATTATCTAAACCAGATGCAATAACATGTGGGAATGTGCCTATAAGTTTGGGACAGGGTTTTGATCTTACTCTTCCACAACTTTCCAAATGTATTTTAGTTATTTTACAGAAGCTTGTATGAATCGCTAATGAAATCTACTTGTTAAAAAATTAAGTGGATTTGTAATATAGAGTTCTTTTTACACAAAGTAATATTTGTCCATTACAGATTTTAGCTTTAATTTTTAAATGTCTGTTATCCTGACCGTGATGAAGTCTACTTGGTTGAATTATTAATGAACCACATGCTGACTAAACTTGTTGTGATTCTTTTATATATTAGAGTACAGTACTCTTGCATTTATAATGTACATCAATTTTTTTTTTTTTTTTTTTGGAAAATACTATCTGTGTGAAAACTTATGATCTTAAAGGAAATAGTTAATTTTGAAGGGATGCCTTGGGAATTTTGTCTTAGAAAATTAGAAAAGTAACAGAAAATAATTTAGCTTCAGGTAATTCATACTCAAACCTCAAAACATAAGCTCTAATCCATGTAAAATTTATTTGGCCCCTTGCTCAGAATAGTATCAGATGGGACCATATTCCCAAAGATGGTCTTCCTTTCGAGACTTCTTCTCATGTCATTGTTAGGAACTTGTTTTGTGAATACTCTTTTCCAAGCTTACTGAAAGCATCAGTTTGCAAATACATATATTCATCCTTACATGCGTGCATATATATAAATAGACACCCACGCATACATGCATTTTCATTTTCATTCCTTGTTTTAAAAAAAACAAGCAAAACAAAACAAATTTCCCTGTGCTCCTGATTCTCTACATGATTTTTTAAAGTATATTATTCCAGCAATAGTAATTTAAAAATAAATGTTATTTATGTCTGCAAACCAAGAAACAGACTCTTGACTATAGAGAACAAACTGATGGCTACCAGAGGGGAGTGGTGGGAGGATGGGTGAATAGGTGATGGGGATTAAGGAGGGCACTTAACGTGACAAGCACTGAGTATACTATACTGTATACCTGAAACTAATATAACACTTATGCTAACTCTACTGGAATTTAAATAAAAACTTAAAAAAAAAAGAAATAAATAAAAATAAATGTTATTTCTGGAGCTGAATGGGCATCTTTTCAGTTCCTAGAGAAATCTTATTTTTCTATAATAGAAAAAAGTTTGAGGTCATATTTAATAGAGGAAAGCAAGAATCTTAATCAAGATGAGTTCAAAATATGAAGAAATGGATTGTGATTGTAGGAATTGGAAAAGATTGAGCTGATTGAGTGTGATCTCCTCAGTGCTTTTTTTTTTTTTTTTTTTTTTGGTTTTGGTTGTTTTAGAGAGAGTGAGTGTGGTGGGGGGAGGGCAGAGGGAAAGGGAGCGAGAATCTTTTTTTTATTATGTTATGTTAATCACCATACATTACATCATTAGTTTTAGATGTAGTGTTCCATGATTCATTGTTTGCGTATAACACCCAGTGCTCCATGCAGTACATGCCCTCTTTAATACCCATCACCAGGCTAACCCATCCTCCCACCCCCCTCCCTTCTAGAACACTCAGTTTGTTTCTCAGAGTCCATAGTCTCTCATGGAGGGAGCGAGAATCTTAAGCAGGCTTCATGCCCCATGCAGGTTTGATCTCACAACCCTGAGATCATGACCTGAGCCGAAATCAAGAGTCATATGCTCTGAGCCACCCGGGCGCCCCTCTCTTCAGTGCTGTTGACACAGGAGTCCCATTTTTGTCTGGGTTAGGACAGTATTTAAAATTTTCTTTTGTATACAAGATAGACAAAATTGCATTTGCTACTAGAGTAATACATTATTTAACATAGCTGAATAAATCCATTTAAATCATCTGGGAAGTGCATATAATAAAATAATGCTTATGTTCCTTCAACTTAATCAATCTAAAGCTTCTATTTACTCTAGATCTATAATTCCATGTGGCTGGAGGAAGGAAGACTATGCTCTAAAAATTCAGTACAAGTAAAATTTGATGTAGAGTACAAAACAGAGATTTGAGTTTGGTCCTCACAGGCCAGAATTAAAAATAAAATATATGCAGTGAATTCATGTGATTAATTTATAATTCATTTAGGTGAAAATGAGCATTAAATGTGGAATTCTTAATACAAACATAGAGTATTTATGTTTTACAAGGAAAGAGTGTGTTCCCACATTATATCCTTTAAGAAAGGATATCTGACTTAATGGTGATGAGGATAATTTATTTTGGTCTTCTGCTGTCAGCTTGTCAGCTATCCCTTGTAGTTGCTTTGGTGTGTTTTTTCTTCTCTCAGTTTGTGTAAAGAAGCCATTCTTCTATGACCCCTATGTGATAGTGAGTGTCCTTTTCTTTTGGGGACATAAGCTAAGAGCATAGCATCTTTTGCATAGGAATTGAGGCTACTAGTCCATGAAGTCAGGTTACAGACAGGAAGAGGCAGGCCTCCAAAAAGGCAATGGAAACTCAGAAGACTGGCTTTAGCCAGGGAGAACGCAAACCTTGGCTTTTTCCTCTGGGCCCCACTTCTCTTAGGCTAAGACCAGCAATGCCTGGCTAGAGGAAGTTAAACCCCATGAGTAGATTCTGTTTAGGCTTGTGTAATTTCGAGGAAATTTTGGGTAATTGGAAGAACTCATAAAGTAGTGTTCTTTCAACTAGGAACGAAAAGCTATTCACCTAGAGCAATGATTCCTAAAGTGTGGTTCTCAGACCAGCATCAAACTGGAATCTCTTAGAAATGCAAACTTTCAGGCCCCACTCCAGAGGAGCTGAATGACAAACTCTAGGGGTGAGGCCTGGCAATCTGTGTTTTAATAACCCTTCCAGGTGATTCTAATGCATGTGCAAGTTTGAAAATCATTGGCCTTTATGAAGAGAGTCCCTTGCCTCTTTTCTGCCCTCCCTCCCAAGTGAAGAGCATTTAGATTTCATTTCTGTTTCCTCTCACCCCTTCTCTGCCAAAGGGTATTATTTCCTTGGCAGAATAGTGTTTTAGTCAGTTTAGACTTTGGGGATGCAGAATCGAAAGGAGCGGGGAGATCAGACCACAATTAAGAGAGGAATTTTCCAGGAGATTAATCAGTGTGGGAAGAGGAGGTGTACTATGTGGGAAATGGACATGTCCCCGTAGAATCTGAAGTTGGCTCTGGGTTTGAAATCCAGCTCTGCCACTTATATGCTACATGATGTTGGCCCTTTTATTTGGCCTCTCTAGGACTCATTCCCTCATCTATAAAATGGAGATAAAACAGCAGAAGTTACTGAAAGGGGTATTACAAGGATTCAATTAGTTAATTTATATAAGGTGCACAGAACAGTGTTCAGTGTTCATTAGCCACCATTGCTGTATGCAGTATATTTTCTTCATGGTATTCAGAAAAAAAACAAGCAAAGAATCTCAGTAATTTAAAAAAAAAATTTTTTTTTGATTGCTGGATTCATTGCTTTGCTTAAAAAAAGACTTTTTTTTGAGACTGGACCATAGCTTCAAGAAGGTTTTATAAAGAATATATGTTTCTAATTAGAGCAATGTTAAAAGGCATTCACAGTCCAAGACAAATGAAATGTCCCATTGCTACAGAGCTGTTGTGGGTTTTCAGTTAAGATATCATTCTCTCTGCTGCAAATCTCTGAAAAGTTCTCAAAATAGGCACATGAGTTCTTTGTCCCCAGTTCCCTCATTAACTAACTCTGAACTTCTTGCCTTTGAAAACATGATTGCTTCAGCTCTTGATTGAATATCCAGTGGAGATTTCTGTAATAACTCTATACTTTTTTTTTCCCCTCTGCTATCTTGTAAAGTTCCATTGGTCAATAAGGAGACCATTTTGACTCACCAAAATAGACTTTTGTTTCTGATCCTTTTTCTGTATTATGGCAAAATAGTAAAAGATATGTGGGGTAGTGGAAACAGCAAGATATTTGGAGCCAGGGACATGATTCTGATTGTACTTCTAATTAGCTTTTGACTCTAGAAAGTCATTTATCCTCTTGGATCAATTTTCCTACTTAGATCAGTTTTTCAACTGGGATAATAGTGCCTCCTCCCAGGGATGATGGGAAAATCAAATGGGGGAAAAGCGAATGCTTTCTAAGCTGTAAAGTGCCATTCCAGTGTTAGTTATTAATAGCTAATGACAGCATTCACTGAGTGCTCATGAAGAGCTGAGCACCCTGAAAAGCCTTATATATGCACATCTGTATTTACATATACATTATTGCACTGCATTTAGTGATCAGTGTATTGAACTTGTGTAAATAAAACTTCAAAAATGTCATTTTCTTAATGTTTAAAACGTGATTAGAAATATTTTCAACTTTTGACTGAAAATAAGAGAAAAACTGTGAAACACACTGACTTAAACAATAAGGAAATTTACTGTCTCCCGTAACGTGAAGTCTAGAGTGACAACAGACTCCATTGTGTCTTTGGCCAGGTGCTTCTAATCTCCGCCTTTTATGACCAGTGTCATAGGAAGCTACCTGTGTGATAGATTTCTAAGGCTGGGGAGGACCTCAGTGGTCATAGAGTCCAAAAGTATCATAGTGAGGAAAATCAGAAAAAAAAAAAAAAATCTCTTCATGAAGAAATGGAGTCCTTCAAGTGCCATTGTTGTTATTTTTTCAATTCCAAGGGCAACATTCTGTAGATGTGCTGTGACTGGATAGTTCCGAGTTATTTTTCTTACCCCGCATTACACACCAACACATTTATACCTCCATCATAGAGATAGTCTTGTTTGTCTTTCTGTCTGTTAAGATACTGGTGGGCTATTTTGCTAATGTGACTTTTCTGTTTAATCCTGTTCTTTAGGGAAGGGACACATTTTGTTGTATGGTTTTAATTCTGTGTTTGTT
Source organism: Mirounga leonina (assembly GCF_011800145.1). Lineage (NCBI taxonomy): Eukaryota > Metazoa > Chordata > Mammalia > Carnivora > Phocidae > Mirounga > Mirounga leonina. The sequence goes on along the minus strand of NW_023270374.1, from coordinate 9,978,875 downwards.
TGTATTTATTTATTTATTTATTTATTTATTTATTTATTTATTTATTTATTAAGATTTGGGGGGGTACGCAGAGGGAGAGAATCTCCAAGCAGACTCCCTGCCCACAACCATGATATCACGACCTGAGCTCAAACCAACAGTCCCACACTTAACCAACTAAGCCACCCAGGCACCCTGCTTTTAATTCTGTTTTTAAATCCGTATACTAAAAACGCACTCCTGGGGCGCCTGGGTGGCTCAGTCGTTAAGCGTCTGCCTTCAGCTCAGGTCATGATCCCAGGGTCCTGGGATCAAGCCCCGCATCGGTCTCCCTGCTCCTCAGGAAGCCTGCTTCTCCCTCTCCCACTCCCCCTACTTGTGTTCCCTCTCTCTCTCTGTCTCTGTTAAGTACATAAATAAAAAATCTTTAAAAAAAAAAAAAACGCACTCCTACTAAGGCATGTAAATAATAAATACAGTAGTAATGCAAAGATGGCATACCAGACAATTTGCTATTTCTGGCTGTGGTAATGATTTATTCCAGATACCCTGCATTATAATTTTCTTAAGGAATATGACGGCATTCTCTTTTCTCAAATTTTCCTTATATAGCAATAATAATATGAAAACAGTTGCAAGGTTAAAATGAGGCTCTTGAATCAGTCACTAGTATGGGTATTTATTCATGCCAATACTAAACACCCAAGACAGTTGTAGGTAGAGCAGGTCCGATCCTGGATGCCACTTCCTTCTGGTCACCTTCTTCCAGCCCAACTGGTCTATTGGCATTTCCTTCCTAGAACGTTGTCTTATACTTTCTGGTCTCCAGATCTTAGCTTACTGTGTTCCCCTCACTTAGAAAGCCTTCTTTTGGTGACTTCACCTATCTGCACCCCACCCTTGCACCAACCCTGCTGCCATATTGCTTTTTCTCTTCAGTCTTCTTTTTTTTTTTTTTTTAAGATTTTATTTATTTATTTGAGAGAGAGAATGAGAGACAGAGAGCATGAGAGGGGGGAGGGTCAGAGGGAGAAGCAGACTCCCTGCCGAGCAGGGAGCCCGATGTGGGACTCGATCCCGGGACTCCAGGATCATGACCTGAGCCGAAGGCAGTCGCTTAACCAACTGAGCCACCCAGGCGCCCAATTTCTACCTCCTTTAAAAAAAATTTAGGGGCATCTGAATGCCTCAGTCAAACATCTACCTTGGGCTCAGGTCTTGATCCTGGAGTCCTGGGATCGAGCCCCACATTGGGCTCCCTCTCCCTCTGCCCCCCCCCATGCTCTCTCTCAAATAAATAATTAAAAATTTTATTTTAAAGGTTATTTATTTGCCAGAGAGAGAGAGAGCGAGCGCACATAGCAGAGAAAGTGGCAGGCAGAAGCAGCAGGCTCCCGCTGAGCAAGGCGCCCGATGCAGGACTTGATCCCAGGACCCGGGATCATGACCTGAGCCAAAGGCAGACGCTTAACCGACTGAGCCACCCAGGCGCCCTCTCCTCAGTCTTCTTTATACAAGCCCAGGCCAGTCAAAGACCCAAGACCCAGTTCCAGTTCTTTTGTTTTTGTTTTTGTTTTGCATTTATTGAATGATTGTTAAACATCTCCTTTTATAAAATGAAATGAGACCTTGTTTATTTAAAGGTTTAAATCGAACCTCCATACCTAGATTGCAAGGAGTCTGAGGGCAAGGCCTCATCTCTTACAAGTCATTCCCTCCACACCCACTTCTGTGCCTGTGGATGAAGCACGGTTTCATGGATGCTTAATAAACTTTTTTTTTATAAGATTAGAATATGATAATGCAAAATTTTGGACTAAGAAGATGATTTTGGTTTATCTAAAAGGAAATTACAAACTAGGACTAACTATGAATTTTTGATAACAACAACAAAAAAAGATGTGTTATCTTTTGTTTGCTGTAAATATGTTTCACTTTTAAGGCCTTTCACAGAGATTAGGTCATTTTGTGTTATATCTTTGACCAATATTCTGCATCACCTCTCCTCTCTCTGTGCATCACCTGCACATGGGGGCAGGAGACGGAGAGGGTTTTTTTATTTTTGCTTTTTGTTTGTTTGTTTGTTTCACTGGAGCTTTCTCCACGCTGCCCTCTGCCCCTTCAATGAGTTTATATATTTTTCTTCTTAAAAGTTCTGGTTAGAATTCAGTGGCATTTAAGAAGTCTTGCCTCTTCAAAATTAAGCCATTACCAGGGTGCCTGGGTGGCTTAGTCAGTTAATCATCTGCTTTTGGCTCAGGTCACGATTTCAGGGATCAAGCTCTGCATCAGGCTCCCTGCTCAGCGGGGAGTCTGCTTCTCCCTCTGTCCTTCCCCCTGCTCATTCTCTCTCTCTCTCTCTCTCAAATAAATAAAATTAAAAAAAAAAAAATTAAGCCATTACCTCCGTGCATTCTGGATGGATCTGCGTAAGCTCTGAGTCTCTGCCTGAGCCCCCAGCGTCAGCTATCAGAGTGATACCTCACTTCCAGCCTGACACTCTCTTTCTTGCACAACTTCTCCTTTTAACCTTAACAGTACTGCCTTTAAGAGTTGATTCTCAACAGGTTTTTTTTATTTTGATATCTCCCCAGCATATGCTTGGTGGGGTTGTGTGTGTCAGTGTGTGGGCTTGCCCATTACCAAGTCAGTAACTACCCTGAGAGAGCTTGAGAAACTAAACAAAACTACAAGAATATGATTGAACACAGCTCTAGTTTTCTCCACCTTGTCTTCAATTTAGTTTTCTCACTTTTGTCATATTTCTGAAACATCCATAACATTTTGACCCAGAACTTGATTCCCTCAACCATCCCTATCAATATTCTACAGTTTTGAACTTAGGAGGTCATAAAGCCATTAAATAATACCAAAGTCTCCTCAGGCTTTGAAGTGCTTTCCAAAATATACTAAGAACCCTCTCTCTGTCAGATTAGATACTTATCCCACCAGAATTTATTTCTGCTTACCTGATTCTCTCCTTTCTTTTCCTCTCTACACGTAGTCACAAAACCTAATTAAGCCATAATATTGCAGTATAATTTTTATTCTACCCATTATGACTTAAAAGGCATTGCTTAAAAATACCCTATCTTCTATTAATTAATTCAAATTTCCCCATCCAGTTCTTCAACCATGTTTTACCTCCATATGCTAATGAGTTTCATTCCCAGAGGGTGCAGCCAAATCTTTTGAGGTCTGCTTCTAGATCCATCCCTGAAACCTTCACTTCAAATGTGCTCCGCTGCTATGGTTGAATCACCAAAGTTCTGGGGGTGAGTGGGGGTGGGACGGTTTCTCCTTAGTTTTGGTCATCCATCAGACCTGGAGGAGCTTATGAGAACTAGCAGGCTAAGTTCAAGTTGGTGATAAAAACAGCTGACACTTATCAAAAACTTAATGTGTGCAGGCACTTTCCTTCTGTTACTTCATTTAATTCACAGAAGATTCCATGAGGTAGTATTCTGATTCCCCTTTTGCAGGTAAGAAAATAGAAGCATGGAGAGTTTCAGTTACTTGCCTGAAATCTGTTAGTACACAACGGAGCCTGAATTATGAGCAAAAAGGATCAGCTTCCCTAATTTCAATTCTTAATCACTCTGCCAAATAGAGTTTATACAAGTATGCCCACCTCCCTTTTTTCAAACTCTGTAAACACAGCATATGATTCATTTTAAAGTATGATTCTAAATTTTCAGTTTATAAGAACAATGTTCACAATTTAGATGATGCTGTCTGGAATGGTACATTCTGTATATTTGGAACATTTCATCCTGCCTTCACTGAAGCTTGTTAATATCAACAACAGGCATTATTGACTCCTTCACATAAGCTCATTTAATCTATTATAGCTTGCCAGTAGCAAATATGGCATTAGTAGGAAAGATATTGTAGTAAGGAATATTTACTGTGTTTAGAAACTCAAAAGAAGTATTTAAGTGTGCATATATACATATATATAATAAAAGTGTGTATATATATTGTATAAAGTATGTATATGTACACATTTATATGTATAAATAGATACTTTCCACAGACATAATAGAGTTTCTTCTATAACAACTGAGGTGTTGGATTGTGTGTATACTGTGGTTCGGGTTATGTTTTTAAAATAATTTGGCAGAGATTAAAGTATTGGCAGGTGGGTTGCTGCTTTGGCAATTTTCACTCTAAGAAATCAATCGACAAAGCACCAAACAGGAAAATATATTACTCATTGGCTGGTAAGTCATAAGCCCCAGAGGCTGTTGATCATCCTGGAAGCTGGCTGCTTGCCTACTGTAGGGCAGATGGAAGAACTGGCTACAGAATCATTTCTAGCACTTGAAACCCAGCATGACTGGGGATCCTGAGTATGGCTGGAAAAATAGTTCTGTAGTAACTTATCTTGTACTTATCAGTGAATTTGCATAGCCCAAGAGAGATTTGTTTTGTTGAGATGACTTCTGAACAAGTCAAACTCATGTTTCCAGGCCCACTTCTAACACTATGATTATTATTGGATATTATTTGAACCAGTTCTTGTTTATGGAACACAGAAAATTTAATTAGAAATATTCATTTTCTGATTTAAGATTATTCATTGTAGTTTTACTGGCAATGCTGAAGGTGAAAGTACAGCTACTTATCATGCTATTATTTGGCCTAATTTTATGATCACCTTCCACTCCCCTCAAAAAGAATATGTCTTGTCATATCTCTCTTCCATTACAGTGTAATTTTAATAATGTGGTGGTAAGTGGATTATTGGGCAACATTTTCTAGTCTTATAGCTATAGAGGAAAATGAGTTATATAGGGAAGTTAGCATGGCCTCATCGGCTCCCATTATCCCAGTAAAATAACCAGAATATAGGGTTAGGTTTCTCTTTCTTTCTTTTTTCTTTTCTTTTTTTTTTTTTGTTTAATACAGGCCCCCAAATTTGCTTTTTCCCCTTGGTCAGCTTTTCTTTTTAACTCTTTTTTTATCTCCTTTGGATAAACTTGACTCATGTTGTTATACCGAATTTTGATGAGTCTACAGCAATACTCTGCTTGGGTTTCCTGAATTCAGGGCTCTGGGAGAGATGAATTAGCAGCAGAGGATGACTTGATGAACAGGAGGTAGCAAAAATGAAGCAAGTGTTCTGGAGCTCTTTCCTCCAGACTAACATGTCCTCATCTTACAACACAACAGTCTTTTCTAGACTTTGGCTTTTCATACCCTTCAGGTCAAGTGTCATTCTCCCCTGATCAGTGCTGAATAAAAACTACAAATCTTTCTTCTCTAACTACTCACCTTCTGCACACATACTCTTTTCCCCTCCATGCTTACTATTCTCCTTCTGTTCACATGGTCTTTTGTCAAACTGCAGGTTTGTTTGTGTGTGTGTGTGTGTGTGTGTGTGTGTGTTTTAATTTCCTTTCCATGAAATTATAATCATGTTATATTCCTACCTTGCAGAAAACATACCAATATTATTTTGAGTAGAGAGTTGGGAATGATTACAAATTCTTGAATTATTAACTTATAACATTTGGGCTTCTTCTATAGATGGCTAATAATCTATACCATCATGTTTTTTGGGGGGAGGAGGCTGCTTGTTTCATTTTACAATGATGCATGAAGGCACAATGTCCCCCACTCATTGCACAAATCACCTCCCACATTGCACAAAACATCCCCACATCCATACTTAGGTCATTTGGATTTTCTTTGGTACATAACATAATTAGCAGAGTATTGACAAGTAGTTTGCATGTTTTGAATATATGACTTGCTCTTTGGTAGCTTTTAA
>NW_023270374.1:9800343-9973110 GCF_011800145.1 Mirounga leonina | reverse complement strand
ATTTTTAAAAATCTAATAACTTTTACCAAGGTTGTATTATAATATCTAGTATTTACTTTAATATGGTGTGATTCTGATGAGTCAAAGACCACCCCATGAGAAAATATATTAAGGTGCAACCAAGGGAAGAATATATCTTCTTGAGATTTTTATACACCTGAATTTCAATATCTATCTACAAAGCATGGCCTTGAAGCCATCTTTGAATAACACTTCTGTTTAATAATGGCTTTGACATTCATTAACAAGAATGTTGGCAAAAAATCTAGAAGATGAAGTGAGGGCTTATTCACTTTAAAAGACATTTCTTAAGTATACAAAAACATCACCTCTAAAACTCCTTATATTTTAGGCCCCTCTAATATTGATTGGTAGATAATTCCCAAGGAAAAAAGGAAGGAGAAAAAGTAGATACATTTAAAATTAAGGCCTTAAGAGAGATTGACAGTTTGATATGCCTCTAACCTAAAGGTAAAAAATCTGTTACATTATAATGTAAATCAATAGAAACATGTCATATAATTTATAAAATGATGGTGTACCTACAGCCTTTAAGAAATACATTTTTCATGCAGATGAAAGCAAGTTGCATGGATATACCGATGGGCATATGACCACCAGCAGTCAGAGCCGGGTTTCTTAATTGAGGGTTTTTGAGCTCCGTGAACCTCATAGTGCCAGTGACTATGGTCTGTCTGGTAGATGCTGGCTTGGAGGTGATGGGGAAGGCAGTGGTGGCAGTGGGAATGGAATCCCCAGGGAGCAGTCAGCATCCCTGTAGGAGGAACTTGAGTCCCAGGGAACACATGGATGGACATCAGTGGATCTGTGAAAACCTTAAAATCATGGTCAAAATTCCATGTGATGGGATAAGCCAATAAGTATATCTGGTCTTTTCCCCTTGGTTAGGGATGGTCTTTTATTAACTTCTCTTAGATGACAGCCAAGGATACCCAATTGAGTTGTGAATAGCAGAGGACTAAATCACTTTAACATAGTGGAAATGTGACTTAAGACATTAAAGGAATTAATGAGAAGGCAAGAAAACAGTGGAAACAGGGAGGGAAGTTTTTGGAGGGGTGAACTTTATTAGTGGTGAAGGAATAGCCATGACCTCATTTTGGAAATACTTTCCATCACCCACCCACCTTGATATATCTGCATGGTGAGAGGAGGGCTCTTGCTTTAATATTGCCTTTTCTCTTTGAAATTTCTACCACATCATTTTACATCTTCCTCTTGTTTCTTCATTTACACTTCTAGTGTTTTGCTACTGACCTCCCTTGGAGGGATGTTGTAAGGCTTAAATCATTAATGATTATGAAGTGCTTTGGAAAGAAAAAGTATTGCTTCAGTACTAACTCAGATGTGCCTAGGAATTATAGAATGCACAATATAAAGAAAAAGGCATGTTGTCAGAATTCCTTATGGGGCCCTGGATCAGCCAGGCCTCCCACTCACATCGGGGTGAATTAGGGTCACAGACTCGAAAGCACATCTGATGCTGCTTGGCTTGTGCATGCTTCTGTTACAACATTATTTTGACATTTTGTGTGTTCATTTGTTGGACGAGTCTAAACCCTTTTGTAACCAAAGGAAACCAAAGTGCCTTCTATAAGCATTTTCCAAAGATGGTGTCAACCTGATTGAGGATGAAAAATTGATCTACTGTATAAAAATGTTAGAGTAGCATGTTTATTTTACTTGTTTGGCCAGATATAAATAGGGCAATGATTCAGGGGAAGTCTTCATTAGAACACACTATTTATCTAATACTTTGCCAATCAGTGATATGGTCTCTCTCCTTCCTTCTCTCTCCCTCTTCCTCTCCCTCTCTCTTTATCAAATCTAACATTAACCCACCTCCACCTCCACTATCTCATATAAGAAAACAATATAAGAGACCAATGGAAGTACATAGTCTATCTAGTTAATGCTAAGATTAAGACTAGAAACCAGGCATCTGGGCTCCCAATCCAATATTTCTATATATGTGAGTGTTCTTTGATCATTTCTAAGAAGAATCCCAAGAGGCTTTATTAAACATTCATTCCTCCTAAAAGGACGTGAGCATTCCCTGCAAAGATCCTAGTATAATGGTTATTCATAAAGCTGACCGGCCATGCATTTAGAATGTAAGGGAGACCAACTGTAACATCTGTCATGTCACCAAACTCTAAGATTGATTTCTGTGCTCTACTTGGTTTGATGAGCTATCCCTTCTTCCCTTCCAGTCTACATATCCCCTTCAAATATGACTTTAACTGATAGGCCAAGGTGGGTACATTGGTAACTACGTTTCCCTCCCATTCATTTTCTTTATCTCTATATAGAAAAGTGGAAAGGGGACTGGGAGCAGCCATCTCAATAAGCTCGTGGTGTTTCAGTTCCTTAAGAACGTGCAGTTCAGGCGCCTGGGTGGCTCAGTTGTTAAGCGTCTGCCTTCGGCTCAGGTCATGATCCCAAGGTCCAGCTTGGCAGGAAGCCCACTTCTCCCTCTCCCACTCCCCCTGCTTGTGTTCCTGCTCTTGCTCTCTCTCTCTCTGTCAAATAAATAAATGAAATCTTAAAAAAAAAAAAAAAAAAAAAAGAATGCACAGTTCAAACGAGATTCTTCTAGACTGAATGACTCAGATGGTGGCAGAAGTTTTCCATTTTACACTCCAAATACAGATCCAGACTCAGTGATGAACACCTGAATATAATTCCCCATCCTTTTCTTTCTCCTTCTACCCAGGTGCCAGCTTCTTCTCAATTCCTACACTCCTGACTAATATTTTACAAGTTCTTGCCCTCTTCTTGATACTTCCCAGGCTATATTCTCTGCAGATTGGATTAGCCCAACTGAGAAAGCACAGGCGGGACAGAGACAGGATAAACATGACACAGTTTTGTATGTACAGTCGTAGGTGATTGGGAGGGCCAGAAAAAGATCTATGCTTCAGGCTTGGGAACAAACAAACACCATTGCTATCAAAAGATGTTAAATAGAGCGATCTGGGATTTCACTGCTCAGATGTGGCTGCATCAGGGACCAATTTGGCCTAAGCACTGAGTCTCAGTTTGTTTTCTATAGAAACTTTTTTTCTTTTTGTATTCTTCCAGAGAACATTAGCCTTGAAAAACCAGACTTGCAAAGGACTGATTCTGAATATGCCTGCCAGTTTATTCGACTACGATGTGACTAATCTAGTTTTGCAGTCTCAATAGCCCTATTTACCTTTTCTTAGTGTGAAGAAGCCCAAGATGTAGAATTAGTGACTAGAAAATTGGTGACCATAGAAAAAGAATTGGAATGTTTAGTGAGCTATTTAATCTGACCTGTAATGGAGCCTAGAAAATCATTCCTATTCCTCTATGATGATCTCCTTAACTCCTTATAATTAACTATACCATTGTGTGTCTGTTCATTCAATCAATATAAATTCTACAAGATGTTTCTACAGTGTGCCAGTCACAGTCTTGCAGGTTCTTGTATTTATCAGTGAGTGAAATAGACAGTGATCCCTGCCTGCAATTATCTATATACTTCAGCCCATGCTTTAAACCTATTAGAATGTTAGTTCCATTAGGGATAGGATCAGCATAATTCAGTGCACATCTTCGAGTTGCATGGATTAATAAGACTGACTCCTCTTGGCCAAATCCTTGCCCTTTGACATTTCATTTCCAGGCTCTAGATCAGTGCCATCCAATAGAACTTTCAGTGCTGATGCAAGTATTCTATGTGCTGTCCAATATGACAGCCCCTAGAAACATGTAGCACTGAGAACTTGAAATGTGGCTAGTACAAATAAGAAATTTGAACTTTTAATTTCATTTAACTTTAATTAATTTAAACTTAGATTTCAGTAGCTACACAGGGCTAGTGGCCACTGTCTCTATAAGAATAGAGACTGCTGCTGTGTTGGCAGGTGGCTGCTCAGGAAATAGTGATGGGCCATTCTGCATGTCCAGGAACACAGAAATCAGACTGCTCACATGTTAAGTGTCAAGTAATAAGAAGGTACATTGCCAGGCAGGGAGAGTTTGATTCCTAGAAGTGATGTCAGCAGGTAGCCACTTAGGTGAATGCTTACTACTTAGGTCTGCAAGAGCTCCTAACAAGAGATTTCAACTGGTGGGAAGTCTGACAAGGTACTCTAGTGGTATGTGACCAGGGTTCATGAGGTCTGGGCTAAAGTAGAGATCTTTAAATACTAGGTATCAAGAGCAGAATTCCTGTTTCTGGGAGGGCTGTTGAGAGGGAGATAAGAGAAACTGTGACAATCGACTGGATTTTGAGCCTGGCATTCCAGTGTAGGCAGCTACTCAATGACTAGAGTTGGGGGTGCCAGAAAAGAGGCAGATTTCCAGATAAACAAACGTATTCTTGAAATCATACAGTGAAGAGCAGCAAATTTCCATGCTGTTGAGCTGGCTGGGCTGGGAAGTAGAGTATATTGTTCCATCTGTTTCCAGGGAAGAAATGGGGAGAGGGGTAGCCAAAGGTTCTGTTTGGTTTCTTAGAGTTTGGTGTGTCTCCTTGAGGGTATTTAGAGGGAAGAAATCATCTCTTGGAAAGCTCTTCAATGTAAATGCATTAGAAATCCTGTCAAGGTAGCTTATACTACCAGTGGTTAATTCTCCCTATTTATGAGGATTCTTAAGCTTTAGGTCCATGACACCAGCCAGAGTGAAGCCTAGCAGTGAAGAAATACTGTGGCATGCTGAGTCAGGAGAATCCACTGGGCCTAAATTTAGTCTGAAATTTCTGGGGCAGAGACCAACATTCACAGCAAAAGAAGCAGCAAGGCACAGGGCCAGGTGCTAGAGAGAAAAGCAAGGATTTAGGTTAGGAGAACCCCAATAAATTAATCTCAGCTCTTTGCTTGGTGCAGTGATAAATTTTTGTTGGATTAGTTTTTATGCAAGGTGACTCTGTCCTGGGTCATTTTAAAGGTCTTCCAAGGCCACAGGTAATTTGGAACTTGCAGATCTCTACATACTTGAAATAATTTCTCAAAAATAACTTGGCTTAAATGGATTCTTGTTCTGGCTCTGCTTTTTATATAGCCTCATTGGTCAAGACATATAACTTCCCTTAACTTGAGTACCTTTACATATCAAAAGATTCAGCTGGAGTACATGAGGTCCAAAGTATTTTTTTTTTTTTCTGAATAAAAAATTTCTACCTTGGTTTTTGCTTATTAGAGATGAAAAGATAGGCACTTTTTTACTTATTTTATAGGACAGCAGTTTATCACTTGGGTTGGTGCAGGAGAGAAGGTATCAGAATGTCAGGAAAGTGGTTATATTTATACACACCATATTCAGGATTATATAAACTTATAGTGAGAAAGCTTTAAATGCTTGACTACATTTTCTCATGGTACAAATGATCACTGCTTTTTAAGTGACAATCATCATACTTGAAATTGTAACCCTTCCCTCATACACTGGTACTCTTTGCCTCACCTCTCTCCTTTTTTTTGTTTGTTTGTTTTTTCCTCCCCAGTCCTAATCATTTCTAATATACTATAAAATTTACCTATTTATTTTGTTTATTGTCTTCTCACTTTCCATACAAGAAAGGGTTTTTGTTTTGTTTTGTTTTCTTATTAGTCTACTTACTTAAATTGCTTCTGGCACACTGTAGGCACTCAATAAATATATGTGGAATGAATGAATTATCTTCTTAGCTGGTAAGGATACATAGTATACAAACTCTAAGGCATGAACCTTCTGTGAGGATTTACCAAGATTTTCTCAGAGAATGAGGCAAAGACCAATACGTATTCAACTAGCCCATTTCTTTTTCTTCCTTGACATCCAACTGGACTACATTTCCATCCACCCATGGTTAGATGATGCTAGGTGAGAGTGATCTGGCCAGTGAAACATGGGTGGAAACAATGTGTACTTCTTCAGGTTTGGCCACAATGACCTGCTTTTGTGGTCCTCCATGTACCTGTCCTCTTCCCTCTGGCTTGAATGAAGCTAATCCCCAGGGCATTCTTAGAATTCTCTGTTGAAGGTGGCTGAGTGCATAAGAAAGATGGTTCTGATTCTCTGAGGAGAGCCACGAAACTGGGGACCCTACTGCCCCAAACACATACAATTGATTTTAACATGAGCATTTTTGAAACAATATAAGAAGCAAACTTGTCTGTATTAAACCACTGAGATTTGAGGTTTAATCTGTTACAGCAGCAGTTAGAGTTTCCTTAACCATGAGTGTGAGATTTTTATGTTTATTATAAAAGAAGGACTCACATTTTAAAAGAAGAAACATTGCTACAGAATGTGATTTTGTTGCTGAAACAATCTCAGTGCCCCTCATTAGAGTCCAATGTGTCAATTTAAGAAAAAAAAGAGCAACTTTAAAATACAGAGAGAATCTTTCTTCTGCTTTTTCTAATCAGTTAACTGACATGTTTTCTTTCTTTTTCATTTAATGGATTACTCTCCTTCATGGGAGGGAAACACTGGGCTCTGGAGAATTTTAGCACACACCCAGATTTTTTTTTTTTTTTTTTTTAAGTTAGCCTTTACAGTTCTTCCAGAACCACCCAATGTGTTGTGTTTTAGAAACATTCTGAATTAACAATGTTTGTGTCAACCCATTCAATCCAATAGTGCCCCCCATGAGAGAACCAAGAAACATCTTTTTTTTTTTTTTTTTTTTTTTTTTCAGTTTATTTGCTGTACTTTTTTCCTGTTTTTATTTGCTGGAGTTTTTCATGTTTTCCTTTATGACTGGAGTATAACTTATGGGTCATATGTCACTACCTAAATAAGCTGGCACACTGGTTTTGTGGGGACACTAATCTTTCCTGGTTTCTCTCTCCCATTAATATTGGAATTTGTAGTTCAAGCAATGTCTTTCTTGGAACAAACATTAAAAACAATCATGGCTAAATAATGAGTTTTAATTATAGTGGATGAAATGGTCAAAGTGGAAAAGCTTTCTAAGAATTTGTGTTCTTCTGCTGGGGATTTCTTTGGGGCCTCATCTTGTCTAGAATCCATCTGGCAATGTCCATTCAGTTGACAGCCTACTGCCATCCTCCACCATCTTGACAGTGCTCTGGGGCTTTCTCTTCCAGAAATTGGAAGTGAGTTAAACTGTACATTATATATAAGAGTTTCAGCCTGGATTTTTAAAAGTACACACAAGGAAAGTCTAATGAAACTGGTTAACTTTGAGATTTAATTAGCTGACAGAGTAAAAGGAGGATACCTTTTGGTGGCCAGAAGCCTGATACTCCTCACTTTTGGCAAATGTTTCTACATCACTATAGCTTTGGCTGCTGGTTTTCAATATGGCTACAATGATTATAATACTGAAGTTGTCAGTGGTCACCCTGTAACATTTTACGTACACAGGCTAGTTGGGCTGGAGAGGCTCAGGTAAAAATAATAATGATTAAATGTGTTCATATTAGACTTTTGATTGTGATTTATTTTCAATTGCAAATGTGCTTCCCTAAATAGAGTCAACTTTTAGTTCTTACCTGGATGAAGGTAAATGGGAGGAAGTGATGAGTGGAAGGAGAAAGCCAGCTTGATATGAAATATTCCTATAACCTTTAATCACACATGCAAATTGGTGTTTATTCTGTTGGGGAATTGAAAATTCTTGATCTTACACAGGATCACATATTAAGATTTGAGTGCTATGCAGATTAATCTGAATATGTATTCACCAAAATTTATTCAGTTGTACATTATTATAGAAACTTTCATTTTAAATCTCCATGTGCATATGGACAGCATGGTATAATATTCTTACATTGTGAGTCAAAAAAACTGTCATTCTAGGAATTTCTAAATAGTATTCATTGAAACAAGTTAAACTTGTTACATGTTCTTGATATTGTGCAGAAATCAATGTGAACAATAGTTGAGATTGTTTTTCTTTACATTTCTCCTTTTAACAACTTAACTGGTAATTTTCCCTCCATCCACTCCATGCATTGATCCTCATGGATTTATAAAACAGCAATAAAAATCTCATCTTTTTATGACTGTGACACTAGAATAATAAAAGGAATTTCACCTGTAAGTATTTTGGTCAGTATTATTCTAGAAAGTGTTACCAGGAGAGATTTTGCTATTTGGATTAAGGACCATTCTAAATTTTTTTGCCTCTGATTAATTCTAAACATTCACCTTGGCTCTCTGACTATTCCTTTCCAAAGAAATGTGAAGTGGGAGGTGCAGGGGAGATGGCATTAAATTGGGATTAAGTGATCTTTTTACAATTACACTATGACACGGGGGGCACATGGACACCCCTGGATCTCGAAGACTGTTTGTTGTCACAGGCTGGGCAGTAGTGAGGGGAAGAGCTAGTTTGGGGACCGATACACTAGAGTTTGAATCCCATGTTGGCATTTGCTAGCGGCATGACTGTGGGCAAATTATTTAACCTCTATGACTTTTATTTTATTTGTGTTTATGATAGAAAGATTATTTATTTTATCAGACTGATGTGGGGATTAAATGAAATAACAGGACATTTGTATAAGTCATACTGAGTAGTAAATATTTCACCTTGAGTAGTAAAGAATTAACCAAAGAGAAGATCTGGCTTTTACCTTTGGCTCCTGGGGATGCGGTGGGGGGTCATTCTTGTTTGCTTTGGAGACTTGGGCTAGCCAGATAGCAACAATGTGAGTGAGGGCACAGTTTAGCCATACCCTTATAGTCTTGGTGTGGTACTGGCTACATCTCACATTTTTAGGATGAGACTGGACATGCCAGACAGTCCACCTGTGTGATTTAGTCATCCTGGAGACTGAGTTCAATCACATTGGTATTCAATCAGTTAATAAAACTCTGGACACTGAAGCGCAGGTGAGTGTGTCTGGAAATATGTGTGTATTGTCACATGTGAGTGCTGGGAGAGTAACACATCCTGACTCTGTGGGACAATGGAAGGTTTCCCGTTTTAAACCCTCCCACACTTTGCCCTGTGCATCTCTTCAATAGGCTCATTTTGATCTGTATACTTTCCCTCTAAAAAACAATAACTGTGAGTATAATAGCTTTCAGTGAGTCCTTCTAACAAATGATCAAACCTGAAGCTGATTTGGGGGACACCCCAAATTTGCAGTTGGTATCAAAACAAGGGCAGTCTTGGGGGCCATGTCCTCAAACTTTGTGGTTTGGCTAATTCCTGGCACATATGAAAACCAAGGTTCTCCACAGTACCCTGTACTAAGAATGCCAGTCATTTTCTCAGCCAGTTCCATGCCCTTTTCTTAGAGAAAGTTCCCTGACAAAAGCTTAGAAGAGACAGTCTCAAATAATGCATGACTTCAGAATCCTGGACAACTGATGCAACCAGGGTGCACATTTCAGTGCAAATCACCTGATGTGATTTGGAATATAGACACAGACTCCATTAGCTGATGTCAGGTTCTTATCCTAAGAGATCAGCTGGACTTGAGGGCTGTAGCCCAAACTGGAAGGCAGTCAGAATGGTTCAAGTGCAGCAGAGTGGACCAGGTCAGTTTGCAGAGAGCATGAAGAGTGAAAGCGATTTGAAAGGAGCAGCAGAGCCAGCAGCTGAGTCTTATCAAGATGAGAACAGGACAGATCACTTTGCAGTCCTTGCAAGACCCAGTGTTTCTTTCTCTGCTTCCTTTTCATGATTTTCCTCTATATCCTTCCAAACATCCTCTACCTAAGCACAAGTGTGAGGATTCCCATTCCTAAGCACTAACAGAATGCTGGTAAAGACACTTTCTGTGATGTTTATGTGATTTTAAAATTGCTACCAAAGAGAGTGGGTTAATAAATATGCTCAGTGAAGAACTCATCAAATCACTAAAACATATAAAAATATCAATGGATACTTAAAAGATCAAAAGAACAATTTTGGAATTTTTTATTAAAGTGGAAAAATATTTAGCTTCACTGCTCTCCGAAAGAATGTAGGAAAACTACATTAATACAGCAAGAATATACCATTTTATATACTTAAACACAATATGTTAAAATACTGGCAGTACCCTGTATTAGAGAGATTGTGGTTAAAAAAATGCGCCATTATACATTGCTGATAATTGTAAAATTATACTTTTTTTTTTTTTTTTTAAGATTCCATTTGTTTATTTGACAGAGAGAGACACAGTGAGAGAGGGAACACAAGCAGGAGTGGGAGAGGGAGAAGCAGGCTCCCCGCAGAGCAGGGAGCCTGTTGTGGGGCTCGATCCCAGGACCCTGAGATCATGACCTGAGCCGAAGGCAGATGCTTAACGACGGAGCCATCCAGGCACTCCAGTACTATTCTTTCTTAAAGCAACTGAACACTATGTTTTAAGCTGTGAACATAATTGTATTCCTTGGCCTATGAATCTGATCTTGGGAATTTATCATATATAAATCATCAAAAAGATATAGAAGTCTTAAGCATAAAGTTATATAATTTAAATATTAAAAAACTATTTTCAGAGGGTTGGTAAAGTAAGCAACTCTCTCAGCTTGGTGGATTATCATGCAGCCATTAAATGAGAATTATGAGGTTTATGTAGCAAGAAGAAAAACTTCTTATGCTTATGACACAAGGTGAAAAATGATGAAGAATATGAAGTTGTGTCTATCCCATGAGCAGACTGCATAGGAATAACAATGATAGTGATAATCTATCAACTGGCTCTAGATTAGGTCCTTTTTCTGTGCTTTATGTGTATGATTTACTTACATTTCACAACCACTTTAAGAGGAGGTAGCACTTCTTACTCTTATTTTATAAATGAGGAAACTAGACACAGGTAGTTTAAGTAACTTACCTAATGTTCCACAATTTGGAGTGTTGTTCCCTTTTAATCCAACAAGTCTGACACCAACTGTTGCATGAATATAATTCTCACATTAACCACCTGGAGTTGGTGTCAGACTCTAAAAGTTCAATGCTCAGGTCTTCACAAGACTCTTATTTCTTCAGATGCCATCCACACTTTGGGGGTCCCCAGGCCACCTTCGCTTGTGACCAACTGGATATAAATTTGGTGGTTCCCATGACCCCTCACATTTGACAGTTTGCTAGTTGACAAGTTGTTGCCAAACTCAGGTAAGTGTTATATTTAGGATTGCTGTTCTCTAATAAAGGATACAGATCAGGAGCAGCCAAACAAAGACATGTGTAGGGCAAGGTCTCGGGTATGTGTAGGGCGTGGAGGAACAGACAGAACCTCTGTGCTCTTCCCTCAGGGAATCCAGGATTGTGATCATCCCAGCACATCAATGTGTCCATCAAGCAGGAAACTTCACTGAGCCCCAATGCCAGAGTTTTTACTGGGGTTTCATTATGTAGGCATGATTGATCCAATCATTGGCCACATGACAGAACTCAATCTACAGTTCTTTCCTCCCCAGAGTTGAGGCCAGTCCAAAGTTTCAACCCTCTAATCGTGTGGTTGGTCTTTCTGGTGACCAGTCCCCATCTTCAAGCTATTTAGGAGCTCACCTAGAGTTGCTTCATTAACATTACAAAGGCTCTCATGTCACTCAGGAAATTCCAAGGGTTTTAAAAACTCCATACCAGAAAGGAAGGACAAAGACCAGATATATCCTTTATTATATTGCAGGTATTTTCCAGGAGTTAGGAAAATTCATCTTTTGTTCTTGAGAAATTATTAGGCCCTCTGATGTAATGTTGATCCAATGGAAAGAACTCTGGTTTGTAGCTCTGTTCCAATTCCTTACAAGCTCTGGTTTCAGTAACTTACAAGCACTTGAATTCTCCCTGTCATCTCATTTTCCTAACCTCACTTTCCTCCTCTGTAATGGCTCCTTAAGTAATATTTGAGGTTTTTTTCTATTCCCAACCTTCCATTACTCTCTTGGTTTTTTTTTTGAGCACCTTATATCATATCATAATTGCAGGTCATGTGTGATTTTGTCCCTAACTCATGAGTTATATTCTTGGGTCCAAAGCCCACCTTCACCATTTTCTAGCTTGTGATCTTGAGCCACTCACTTAACCTGTCTGTACCTTAGTGTTTTCATTTGTAACTTGATGAGAATAGTAGTGTCTCCTTCACAGTGTTACTAATGGAATAAGATATGATGATACAGGTAAAGAGTTTAACAGAGATTCTGGCAGAAATATAGTAAAGACTCCATAAATGTGTCTATAGAATCACACATCTATAGACATCAAGTGTCTATAGAATTTCAGTGGATTCTTGATAAAATTATCAGACATATTACCAGTGACATATCATTATAAAACAAATATACCCAAAATTTGGGGGAGGAACATAATATTATCATTTGTCCTGTAACAAAATACTGTTATTACAGGTTACCCAAATTGCTGTGAAGGAGAATGTGTTATGGACATTTTCATTGTCATGGAAGAATTACAAATTGAGTTCAGAGTATGACAAACTTACTGTAGTAGGTCAGGAGAGGAAAACACAAGTCTTGCAAAATTTCTTAGATGAATGGAAGAGCTGAGGTAGCAGTTATGCAATCAGTGATGAATACAAGATGAACTTGTATACCTATTTAGTGGAGTCCTCTCACTGAAGAGATAGAAACAGTGGATTTGTCTCAGAACAATTCTGGTGTTACCTTATTCTGGTCCTGAAACAAGTTATAAAAACAGCTAATGTGAAATATTAGACTAAGTGAGGATTAAATTATATGATGCCACTCTGAAAATGTCAATTATTTCTTATTCTATTTGCTGGCCTATACTTTATAAATACAATTAAAAATTTATACTAAACTTCAATTTACTTTTTAATAAACCAAGAAGACAAGAATATGTCAAAAATAGGAAAGAAAAGAGGAAGAATTTAATTTTTAGCATTCTTTTTACTTTTTGAAGTTTTGGCCCAAAGTAATCAGTGTTGCCATCATGGCATGTATACTAATTTTAATTTTCTTCATTTGTATCCACAAGATACCAACAGCACTTATGATATAGAAATAAACAATCATGAATATTAATATTATCAATGTCCAGATAATTAAGAATAATTCCTACATTCATTACATATTTATCAGGTGCATACATTTGTAAGATTCATAATCTCTGTACTTTATTTCTTCTAATCTACATTTTTTAGTATGTACTATGCAACTTTTGGACAAACATAAATATTTTTAGTAAGTCTCAACAATCTTTTTCTGATGTTGAGAAAAGTTGATCTATCAGGGTGAAAATGGTGCCCACATTCTTACTGTTCATTTGTTCTTCCATGCATTTTATTCAGCTAACATAAGCATGAAGGACTGATGGTGGGCAAAGCACAGGATTAGCTCGGTGAGAACTTGACAAGCATAGAAAATGTAGCAAGAGAGATAGGTAATGTATCCACATGGCTATAATCACACATCATACATATATCACATATACCTCACACCCTGAAAAGTCAGAAGTGAGCAGAAAGTGTTGTAAGATTTTGAAGAAGAAAGAGATTTGGGGGGTTTCAGTGATCAGAAAAGACATTTAGTCTATAGAATAATTGATTAAATAAGTGAGTTTTCCAGTAGTACTGTTCTAGAAGAATTCCAGCCACTTCTGGACAACTGATCGACATTTTTGAAGTTTTAACAAATGAATATATTATAAGTATTTCTGAATTTAATGGCCAAATGAATTGCTTAACATATCATTAATTTATTCAAATATATGTATATATACATATATAGAGACAGAGACAGATATAGATATAGTCTTCTGAAAGAGACATTAATTACTTAGATGTTAATGATCACTTATTCATCTTCCAGACATTATTCTCTTGCTGTACATATGAAATAATTTCATATTAGTGGCCTATTGAGGTGAACGTTTTATTGGCTATTCCTCAAGGAGATCTGTGACCTGATTTTTCACTTAGAAAGGCTACAAAGTTGATCTTAGAGTTTAATGGGGGTTCAATCTCAGAGAATAGATAACCAAGGAACTGTACTCATTATTAGTCCCTTTATGATTTTCTTGCTCATTCATTCATTCCACAGTGTATGTACTGATGACTTGATCTTATGAATCAGAACCTCAGCTGAGGAAACTCTTCACACAGAATGGCAGATACTTTGGGGGATATTCAATTTTCTTGGTTACCTAAAGAACCAAAATTATATTAAATAATATTCTGGCAGCCACAGAACTATCCATACCACGCAAAGTGGTCAGCTGAAGGAACCTCTAAAAGAAATACTTCTCAGCCATGTATAGTTGTCCTTATTATTTCTTTCATTCTCTCTGTAGATTTTGGTGAGGAGTTTGGATCCAGTTATAGGTTATTCAAAGAATATTAGGCATATATATGCTTGTAGGCATGCATCATCTATGTATCTATCTGCGGTCTGTATGTATATGCATATATAAAACTTATATCCCTTATCATTAATTGAAAGAGAGCATTTTATTTATTTATAGCATTTTTTAATTTGAAATAATTATAGGTTAATAGGAAGTCCCAAAAATAGTACAGAGAGGTTCTGTATTCTCCTCACCAGTTTCCCCAAATGGGGAAAACTACCTTTTGCTTAACTATATTATCAAACCCAGGAAATTGACATTGATACTATGTATGTACATAGTTCCATGCCTTTTGATCACATGTGTAGGTTCCTGTAACTACCACTACACACATACAGAAATATTACATTATCACAAAGGTCTACTTCATGCTACCCATTTTGTAGTCATTCTTATCCTTACCCCCACCATTCCTCACACTTGGCAACTATGGATCTATTTTCTATGGTTTTGTCATTTCGAGAATTTTTTAAATGGAATCATATAGTAGGCGACCTTTCTTTTACTCAGCACCATGTCCTTGAGATCTATCCAAGTTGTTGCATATATCAATAGTTTGTTCCTTTTATTGCTGGAAAATAGTCTGTGGGATGGATAGATCACAGTTTGTTTAACCATTGATAGATTGAAGGACACTTTGTTTCAACTTTTTGGCTATTACAAATAAAGTTGCTATGAATATTCATGTGCAGGTTTTTGTGAGGATATAAACTTTCATTTCTATGGGATAAATGCCCAGAAGTGTAATTGCTAGTTCATATGGTAAGTTCATGTTAAGTTTTTAAAGAAACTACCAAACAATTTTCCAGAATGCATGTACAGTTTTGCTTTCCTACTAGCAATGCATGAGAGATCCTTTTTCTCCATATCCTCTCCAGCATTTGGCATTGTCACTATTTTGTTTTCTAGAAGTTCTTATAGGTGTATAGTGATACCTCATCATAGTCTTAATTTGTGTTTCCCTGATGGCTAGGGATGTTCAGCATATTTTTCATGTGTTTATTTGCCACCCAAATATCCTCTTCAGTGAAATATCTCTTTACATCTTTTGCCCATTTATAATTGGGTTATTTGTATTTTTACTGTTGAGTTTTGAGAATTCTTAATACATTCTAGATATGAGTCTTTTGGCTGATAGGTGGTTTGCAAGTATTTTCTTCCAGTCTGCATCTTGTCACTTCATCCTTAAATAGGGTCTTTCACAGAGCAAACTTTTAAAATTTTGGTGAAGTCTGATTTATTGATTTTTTTTTCTTTTATGGTTTGTACTTTTGTTGCCATGTCTGAGAACTTTTCACCAAGCCCAAGGTCCTAATGATTTCCTCCTATATTTTCTGCTAGAAGTTTTATAGTTTTTTATAGTTGTATGTTTTACATTTAAATATATAATCCATTCAATTTTAATTTTATATAGAATGTGAGATTTAGGTTGAGGTTATTTATGTATTTAGTCCACGGATATCTAATTGCAATGGCAGCAGCATTTGTTGAAAAAATACATGGAGCTTCTTTTGTACCTTTGTCAAAAATTAGTTGGCCATGCTTGTGTGGGTCTACTTTTGGGTTCACTGTTCTGTTTCATTAATCTATGTGTCATTCTCTCTGCCAATACCATATAGTCTTGATTAATATAGCTGTGTAATAAGATTTAAAATGAAGGAGAATGATGGGGTGCCTGGGTGGCTCAGTTGTTAAGCATCTGCCTTTGGCTCAGGTCATGATCCCAGAGGCCTGGGATCAAGTTCCGCATCGGGCTCCCTGCTCGGCGGGAAGCCTGCTTCTCCCTCTCCCACTCCCCCTGCTTGTGTTCTCTCTCTCGCTGTGTCTCTCTCTGTCAAATAAATAAATAAAATAATTTAAATAAATAAATAAATAAATAAATAAATAAATAATAAAATGAGGTAGAATGATTCTTTCCACTTTCCTCTTTCATAACTGCATTAGCTATGCTAGTTCCTTTGCCATATAAATTAAAAACAAACAAACAAACAAACCTGTCTGTATCTACAAAGAATCTTACTGAGATTTTGATTGAATTATGTTAAATTTATATACAATTTAAGGGAAAATTGACATTTTTATTTTGTTGAATATTTTAATCCATGAGCACAGTATGCTTCTCCATTTATTTAGACTTTCACTGATTTCTTTCATCAGTATTTTATAATTTTCAGATGAAATTCTATTCACTTTTTAGAGTTTTACCTAATTGTGTAATTTTTGAGTGATTATAAGAAATGTGATTGTATTTTTTAATTTCAGTATCCATTGCTGGTGTATAGAAATATAATTGATTTTTGTACATTGATCTGTATCTTGTGACCTTGCCAAACTCAGCTACCATGGGAGTTTGGTTTTGTTTGGTTAGTTATTGGTTTTTTGTTGTTGTTTGTTTGTTTGTTTCTTGAGATTCCTAGGGATTTTCTATATATACCATTGTGTCATCTACAAATAAAGGTAGTTTCTTTTCTTTCTTTCTGGTCTTGTATAGCTTGTATATTATTTTCTTACCTTATTGCACAGGCCAAGAGTGTTAAAAGTGGACATCCTTGCCTTATTCCCAATCGTAGGGGGAAAATATTTGTTCTTTCACCATTACATATGATGTTAGCTATAGGGTTTTTAATGTCTATTTGTATTTTATCAAGTTGAGGAAGTTCTCTTCTCTATTTAGTTTTCTGAAAATTTTTATCATGAATGGATGTTGAAATCTGTCCAATGCATTTGATGCATTGATATGGTTATGTGGGGTTTTCTAGGCTGTTAATATTGTGAATACATTGATTGGTTCAAAAGAACATTTTTAATAGCTATTCAGTTCATGATTATAAAGTAGTCATTTTTGCACAATAAACAAACATTTCGTCTTGTGATCAACTAAGCTGTTGGACGACTATGAAAGGAAAATTTAAAAAAAATGATAAAGCTATGGAATCTGATATAGTCTTTATATTATTAGAAATAAATATCCAACCCTTAGGAATTCATTATAGTACACAGGTTAACTTAGTGTCTCTTCAACTATATTAATGTCTCTCTGGTATTTCTTTTTTTGTTTATTTTCCACCACCACCTCCTTTTGTTTGTAAAGCTGGGTGTTCCCTGACTTGCAAACTCCCAAGGAGTCCAGATGCAGGAGACAAGCGGCCATCTGCTTACTTAGTGGCAACACAGTAAGTGACATAATGTTCAGGTGGAACCATTCTGTTAATAGAAGATCTAAGAGTCTTCAATTTCAGTATCTGTATCTGACAGAGAGACAAAGAGCAAAATCAGGATGAACAATGAGGGTGAAATAATATCACTGTGTGAACCTATGCATGGTAGAATGAGACCATTTAAAGCTTATAAGAAATTTCAAAAGACATAATGCTAATATGTTGTTTTTATAGTAAAATGCCATGAATTGGTGGAGGAATGACCCATTGAGAGAGTGTTCTCACCCCATCAACTTTTCCCAAGTAGGGGAAATAAGACAGTGCCCATTGCGACTGATCAGGAAGGCCGACTGTGTCGTGCACCATTTGACCCATGCTGTATAAACTACTGCAGGCAAACTGCCTCCCATCCAGCCCCGACCTGTCTTATGTGCTTAGATTGTATTACCGCATGAGGAAGAGAAAGAAATATGGACCCACAGGTTCATTTGGGAGCAATAAAAGCTCAAATTTAGTGCAATATAAATAAATGCTATAGAGACAGAAAGCAAGATGAATTATCATTATTATCCAGTATTTTTATAGCACTTTATATTTTGCAAATGGCTTCACAATCCCGTATAATGTATCTGTGGGGGTCTAGTGGATGGAAATGTGGATTATAAGGAATAGCAGTTAGTACATCCATTAATAGTGCTGCTTACGTTTTTATTGTCTAAATTGTTCACATGAACTCACCTCTCTTATTTTAGCTACAATGGTTTTTGGTAACTTTGATAATTACTAATATAATTTTAATGGATGAGTTTAAATTTCTTTGGGTTTAAATTCCCTAGTACAAGCTTGACTTTATGTGACTATATTTATTGCATAGAACACAAGCATGAGA
Organism: Mirounga leonina; assembly: GCF_011800145.1. Classification (NCBI taxonomy): domain Eukaryota; kingdom Metazoa; phylum Chordata; class Mammalia; order Carnivora; family Phocidae; genus Mirounga; species Mirounga leonina. The sequence continues at coordinate 9,954,791 of NW_023270374.1, read as the reverse complement.
ACTGGGTTAAACTAAGAAATTTTTATGTGTAATAAGACAATGACTAAGAAGGCCTTCCTGACTGTGCTTAATATTCTTCATTAAAGGTGTCCAGGCTTTTGAATTTTGCTTTCTCTTGCAACCCCCTTTCCTACTTAAATAAGCATCATGCCACTGCCCCAGTGTATTTTAGAGGTCTTATGTGTATCAGCCATCTGCTCAATTTACTGGTAGATAGTCCCACTTTGAAGCTTCCTGCCCTGTTGTTCCCGTGAATTCACCCGTATTTGTCAGCACAGGCACCTTGATTTTTTTTAAATGGAAAAAAACAAAAACAAAAACAAAAAAAAACCTGTTACTGTACCTAGGCATGCCCCACTGTCCTTCCCCATGTAAAGATTGTCTAGTTTATTATGCATCTAGTGTTGGGGAGATGGTTTCCAATTGTTCTATTATTCAGCCAAAGACAGTGCTCAGCATGTAGTGGGCCCTCGGTGTGTGTGCTCACCAATGAACTGAGCCTCTAAGGGATTCTTGCACAAACTGGAGGCTGCAAAATTGTTACCTTTAAGTTTAAAATCTGGTGTAGACAATGTGACATAAAATTGTATGGACTGGGAAATGTGTTTGATTCAAATTGTTTCCTTGAACATTCCAGTAGCTGTAGAACAGGAAAAAAGGGAAGTCTCAAGTGAGTCATGAGAGAAAAGTTTAAAATCACAAAGTTTAATCTGTTCACAGCTGTTTTACTGACAAAGGCAGAAAGAAATTCAACAGTGCATTTGTTGGAAAGAATCACATTTTACTCTGATTAAGAATATGCTGAGACTTGCTTTTTAGAGCAACTTTATAATTGTACCGCACATCAGTTTTTAAATAACTGGAAAAAAATGTTCTGTACTTCTAAATTATTCTTTGAGGGTCAGAAATTTAAGGCAGATGTTTTAAATTAAAGGTTTTGTAGAGAATATCCTTATATTTCTGAATATTGAAAAATCTATATAAAGATATTATAATGAGAAAAGAAAAAAAAAGGTTTGTGCCTTGTTCGGTTTATAAGAAACTCAGAGCCTCTGTCCAAACATCAAAATACTGAGCCTTTCTTTAAGCAAAAATATGGAGAGGGAAATATTGTTTGTAATCAAAAAGATCTCTGATTTCATGCTAACTTTTAATTACAGTAAAGAGAGCTTTTTTTTGATGAAATAAATTACATTAATTTAAAAAGAGCAAATTGATCACACAAAATTAAAATTTTAACCCAGTTGCAGTTAAAGAAACACAAAGTGGTCTAAAGTTTTATCCACTAAGAAAAATCCTGGAATATATTTTTCTTACCCTCAGCTTACTTTAAAATGCAGAAAATAAGGGAAACTAATTGAAATGTCAAGGTCTGAAAGTGATTATTAATTTCAAATGGACAAAAACCTTTCCTTGCTTTAACTCAAGAGGAAGCTACTTAGTAAATTCAGACGTAAGGCCTTAAGGTGATGCCCAACAGTCAGCTGAGGTGGGGACAGAAAAGAATGGAGGACAGTATTCTTATTAAGAATTTCAGTTGTCTCTTTTGAACATAAAATCCATCTTCTGAACATTTTTAAGCTTGGGCCAACTGTTTATCTCCAGTGAGCCCTCATTTAAGAGATGAAGAAAATTAAGTGTGAAAAAGTTTCCAGTCTCCTCTTATTCAGTGCTTCTTTTTCTCCGCTCGCTTCTTAACTAACTATTCTAGAAACATCTACCATATTCTGAGCTTAGTGCTGTTAATACCAGCTGCCACAAAATTAAAATGATACTTTTTGGGGAGAATGAACAGATTGATAGGAACATTTCAAATGTTCATATATTGTTAAAATAGCACTGACACAGTTTTTTAAAGAAAAAAATCATTTGAAATCTTAGTACTATAATTCAGCTTTTCTCTTTTCTCCCTGACCCTTCTTGTGTAATACCATCAGAGCAGGGAAGGAGTTCTGAGATCTACTTTTGGGTATAGCATCTTTATGTTGTCATATCATTTATAAATTTGCTGTTTAGTCTTCAAACACTAGTACCTTTGGAAAAACAAATTTTCAAACACCTTAACACAAAACCCAGGGAGCCAATGCACTTTGAAGACCACTACCAAGAAAAAAATAAGTTAAGTCCAGGATCTTTTAAAGTTAGTAAGACTTTTCTTTCTTTTTTTTTTTTAAGATTTTATTTATTTATTTGACAGAGAGATAGAGAGAGAACACAAGTAGGCAGAGGGAGAGGGAGAAGCGGCTCCCCACTGAGCAGGGAGCCCGATGAGGGACTCGATCCCAGGACCCTGGGATCATGACTTGAGCCAAAGGCAGCCGCTTAACTGACTGAGCCACCCAGGCGCCCAAAGTTAGTAAGACTTTTAAAACTAACTCTCATTCTATCTTCTCCTAAGGAAGCCCCTGATTTTAGCATTTTGTAAATGGAAAGATTATTTAATGATAAATGTTTTGGACCTAAGGAATTTGACACTTCTTGATATCTATTTCTCATTTCACCTTAATTCTTATGCATGAAAATACTAAACTGTATATATCAGAAATAACTTCAGTATTATCACTTGTCACAAATTGAAATGAGAATATAAATATCTTCATGAACTGTATCCTTTTTTTTTTTTTTCAATTTTCAGAGGTTTATCAGATGTTCCTAAAATGTCTTATCGCAAGTGAAGGGATCACTTTTGTCCTCACTTGTTTCCAAAATTCTTTCCCAACTGAAAGTTTGAGTTCAGCCAAAGAACCATGAAACATATTTCTCAACATATATTGTAGGGAACACTAGTACTTAAGATGAAATTTCCATCAAGAAAAGAAAACCGTGAAATGTGTTCGTAAACTCAAAGCTTCTCAAAATGTGGTCACTAGGCTACCAGCATCAATGTCATTTGGGAACTTGTTAGAAATGTAAAATCTCGGGCCTGCACTAGACCTACTCAATCAGAAAACTCTGGAGGTAGAACCAGCAATCTATGTTTTAACAAGCCTGTCAGGTGATTATGCTGCTCACTAAAGTGTGAGAACCACTGCTTTAGCTTCTTCTTAGTAACTTATAATGCCATTACCTTATTAAATGAGAATTTCTACAGAGGAAGGAAAAACTGCATACCACAACACAATAAACATCTCCAAACCTTGTTTGTCCAAACTGTTGACCATGGACCATCAAACCCTGCACCCTGTAGAAACACTGTATTTGAGTCTAGGCTCAAATTGTAGTTGCTAGCTTCAACCTGAGTTGTTAATACATTTACATGTGTTCATTAGTGTTTGATGTATGTCTTGTTGGCTAGACCATGAGGAAAACCACAGTCAGTAGCAGGATATTTTCTTGCCTGTGAATTGATTCACCTTTGTTATCCCCCAGTACTTGCCTGTAGTATATATCTTAATACACATGAGTTATGTGTGTCTGGTATGAAATGTGTCATCATAATGTCTCGTGTGTAACCAAGACTGATAGGAGAGATTCTATCTGCGTTTGTTTACTATTAGAGATGATAACATATCTGAGTGAAAATGAAGTGTTAATATTCAGTAAAATTTAGAGCTTTTGGACTAAATATTTGTTATCTGACAAGAGGGAAATAATGTTACAAAATGAGAATATACAATAATAAAATAGAAAGTTGGAAGCAGTTGTCTTTATACATTCTGTAAAGTTGCAAGCTGAATCCCTGCCTCTTGGTTGTTGCCAGTTCAAGGGTTAATACCTTTCTGATAGCAGACTTCGACAATTTAGTCATAGAGATCAAGCTTTAAGCATTTCATTTAAACATCTATAGGCAATGTCCTCTATTAGCCGCTCTCTTTATACATTTTGCAAAAATTAGATGTTTAAGGGAAATGCTATGTTTTATCTCAATAAGAAAGTCTTAATTTGTGTATGTTTTATCTTTGTATGTCTCTTATCCTGGGCGTTTAAATTACAAAGAAATTCCACAGTTCAAATGAGCATGAAGTTGTTTGGCAAACTGAGATTATGGAGCTACAAAACCCGGGGTAGATGATATCTATAAATAGAAGTCTCTCACATGGAAAGTCTTCAGAACAATATAAATGGCCCTTTTTGAAAAGGAAGTGGAGAGGAAGAAAGCCTAAAGCGTTGATTTTAAAAGACTGTAATTGGAATTAGGTTCCGATAATTAGATCCCAGTAGACTGAGTTCAGGCTTTCTTTTTCCTCAAACAAACAAAACATAAATGAGTGTAGGATGTCATTTCTGCAGGAATGAAAATAGAAATGGAATTTTAATAAAGATTGTGAAGCAAAATAAGGCATTGTAATTCTTGTACCTGGAATCATTTCATAATGGAATGCAAATTAATTCTAAAACTCTGTGACCTCCGTTTTGCTAATTATAGCCTAAAATCATTCATTTAGTTTTTTTTTTTTTAGGAAAAAAGAAAATGCATATCAAGGTGGAACTGTTTGCTACATCTACCTTGAATTTCATAATAAAGTTATATGATGGCCTCTATGGCTGAATGATTTCACATTTCTGTCGTGAATATAGAAAACCAATGATGATATCAGTAGGGAGTGAATCCATTATGATTATTTGAAATCGTTCATAAGCTTAAAATTTTCTCATCCCTCACCAGTGAGCTCTTATGGGATGTTTACTTATTATAGATTCTTTCTAAATTTCCAAAAGAAGTAAAACTGGAATCTCCTTTTGAGCTTTGAAAAATACAAATCTGACTTTCATTAGGTAGCATTTATGCAAAAGACGATGGGCTGTAGGTGACAGTCTCACATAGATGTTTAACTAAGAACTTCTATTTCTGTGATGGTAGAATGTATGTGAGTTGAGGAGAGGTGAAGCACCTGTAAATCTCCTGGAGTCTACTGCCCAATAACACCCAATTCTCTTCATCATTTTGACAACAGAGGTTATCAGTTTCTTTAGCAGGAAAACAAAAACTGGAATGCCATGAAAATATGCGCCACCAAAAAATTCCTATTGATATAGATGAAGAAGTAAATGGTATATTCACAGATATTCCTAAAACAGCTATCAAATAAGATTGGGAGATGAGAATGAAAGTTTTGGACCTAAAAAAATGTCTTCTCATTTATTTATACTCATACCTCTTTCTTTTTTTTTTTTTTTTATTTATTTGAGAGAGAGAGAATGAGAGACAGAGAGCATGAGAGGGAAGAGGGTCAGAGGGAGAAGCAGACTCCCTGCCGAGCAGGGAGCCCGATGCGGGACTCGATCCCGGGACTCCAGGATCATGACCTGAGCCGAAGGCAGTCGCTTAACCAACTGAGCCACCCAGGCGCCCCACTCATACCTCTTTCTAAAAATAATTTCAAGCTATTGAAATATTGGAAATATAGGAAAATGTTGACTTTATTTTTTTAACTTTGAATAGAAATGGCAAATCAGAACATATGCAAAAAAATAAAAAAGCATAAGGCAGGTGGTAACACAGAGACTTAATATCATTTATTAAATTTTATGTACAGTTGGACTCTGAGTTCCTTGTGAGCAAAAGCAAATAAAATCTGTATTTTGTGTCGTCTTAAGTTTTGACTGTAAATACAGTGAACGTTTTTGTTAGGCCTGGGGGTACACCATACAGACACACTCCATAAATGTTTGCTGATGACTTTCATCCACAGGGCACATGGTTCAATTGTCAATGTTCTAGTCACCTTCTAAAATCTCTCAGTGATTTTATCTTATTCTTAAATCACTCAAAACCAATCAACCGACCAGCAAACATTTTTCTTCATTTTAGTTCACTGCTCAGCTTTTTAATGTTGTAAACCTGAGCAGTAGGATAGTTTGGTGATTGACTGTGTTACTCATCACAGCTTGCCTTTCAATATAACAGATTGGAATAGTTGTTTTCAAACCTTGTGGCCCAGAGTCTTCTTAAGGGGGTTTCAGAATCCACTTCCTAGCTAAGAGGGAGAACAATTTACCCAGGATAGTTTACCCAAAACTGCTTTACCGAGAACAACTTAGCTTTTCTCTGTTCTACCATGTTGGATTCTACTCAGATTTGCTTTGAAACAAAGTCTGCCGAAAACAATTTCATAACCACTGCTATAGTGGAAGGAATTCATACCTGACCCTGAGTGGGATGAGGTTTGTGGAACCTCTAAGTAGGGTATCATAGCTCAAATTGATGGTTTTCTGAATGGTAGCGATCCCTGAAATTATAGGAAAATTCTGTATGTTTTACACACAATCCATCTAGAGGGATGGCCAATAGTTGTTTTTTTATTTTTATTTTTAAGTTATTATTCTTTATGTATTATCATTACATCTCAGAAATGTAAAAAAAGAATAAAAAATTACTTAGTTATTATTATTTCCCTCTAAACACAACTACTCTCTTTAATTTGGTTTGCATGATTCTGGTTTATCACTTTATACTTTTATTATATATGTAAAGATATTCATTAAAATATACATTGTATTAGTTGTATATTTCTGAAATATTTCATAAATATTATACTGTACATATCATCATCCATCTCTTTTCTCACATGACTTTTTTTTGACAGATTTTATTTATTTCGAGAGAGAGAGCAAGCAGGGGGAGGGACAGAGGGAGAGAGAGAATCTCAAGCAGACTCCATGCTGAGTGTGGAGCCCCACATGGGGCTCGATCTCATGACCCTGAGATCATGGCCTGCACTGAAATGAAGAGTCGGATGCTTGGAGCGCCTGGGTGGCTCAGTTGGTTAAGTGTCAGGTGATGATCCCAGCGTCCTCAGGCTTCCTGCTGGGCAGGAAACCTGCTTCTCCCTCTCCCACTCCCCCTGCTTGTGTTCCCCTTCTCGCTGTGTCTCTCTCTGTCAAATAAATAAAATAAAATCGTTAAAAAAAAAAAAAAAAAGAAGAGTCGGATGCTTAAAGGACTGAGCCACCTGGCACCCTGACATTTTATTTTTGATTTCCATGTTGATACATATAGATTCTCATTTATTTGTTTTAATTGACATCTACAATTTCATATTATGAGTAAGACACATTTGACCAATTAATTTCATCTCTATGGAAAATTATTAAAGTGTCTTCTACTCCCTCACTGTGACAAAGGGCATGGCAGGTGACATCCTTACACACATGTTCAAGGGTTGAACTAGACTGGGCATATAATTAGATTCAGAGTGTGCACATCTTCAACTGTATACATAAAACCCAAATTATTATCCAAAATGGCTGTGCTTGTTTATATTCTCCACAGCATTGTATAAGGGCTTATGTTTTTCTGCATTCAACAGTATCATTTTCAGACTTTAGTTTTTCCATTTGAATGGCTATGAAACAGCATCTTGTTGTGGCTTTAATATGCAGTTCCCTGATTGCTGGTAAGATTGAGTATCTTCTCAATTTACTGTCCATTGGGTTTCTTTTCTATGAATTACTCTTAATGTGAATTGCTCACTTTTTTCCCTTAATGGGTTAGTGTCTTTTTCTTGTTGTAATATAGGTGTTCTGTATATATTTGTTATTATAATTTTTTGCCAATTATGCATGTTGCTATTATTTAATTATTATTTATTAATTTTTAAAGATTTTATTTATTTGAGAGAGAGAGAGAGAGTGAGCAAGGGGTGGGGTAGGGGTGGAAGAGTAGAGGGAGAGGGTCGGAAAAGCAGGCTGTCTGCTGAGCACAGAGCCCGCCTTGGGCTTCATCTCACGACCCTGAGATCGTGACTTGAGCTGAGATTAGGAGTAGGTTGCTCAACGGACTAAGTTACCCAGATGCCCCATGTGTTGTTATTTTTTAAAAATTTAAAAACAGACTGGAGCTGTTCTTTTAACTTTTTCCATGGAGACTTTTATCATGTTTTAAATTTTCTTTTTTTTTTTTAAAGATTTTATTTATTTATTTGAGAGAGAGAGCACATGAGAGGGGGGAGGGTCAGAGGCAGAAGCAGGCTCCCTGCCGAGCAGGAAGCCCGATGCGGGACTCGATCCAGGGACTCCAGGATCATGACCTGAGCCGAAGGCGGTCGCTTAGCCAACTGAGCCACCCAGGCGCCCTAAATTTTATTTTCAAAAAATGTACTGGTTTCGGGCACCTGGGTGGCTCAGTTGGTTAAGCGACCGCCTTCGGCTCAGGTCATGATCCTGGAGTCCCTGGATCGAGTCCCGCATCGGGCTTCCTGCTCGGCAGGGAGCCTGCTTCTGCCTCTGACCCTCCCCCCTCTCATGTGCTCTCTCTCTCTCATTCTCTCTCTCTCAAATAAATAAATAAAATCTTTTAAAAAAAATGTACTGGTTTCTTTATGGTTTGTGACATTCATATTTTATTTTAAAAATGCTTCCCTATTACAATTTCATAAAACTATTCTATTAATTCTATAAATTCTTACAGAGAGGTTAAAATTTTTGTATTTATATGTAGGCCATTAACTCATCTGGCCTTTTTGATAGGCCAGAGTTCCATAAATGCACAACTGTATTTCTTTGATCTCTTTTTGATACATTGGACTATCTCTGTTACAAATGTGAATTGCCTTAACAATTCTCACTTTATAATCTTGATATCTGTAAGGATAAAACTCTATATGTCTTATTTATCATCCTTCAAACTGATTTAAATATTTGTGAACTCTCTTCTTCCATTTGAATTATAGGATAATTTTTAATTTTTAAATAAGTTTCTTTTGGGATTTTTATTAAAGTACCATTGAACTTAGAGATTCATTTGATGAGAATTGTTAACTTTCTGAACTTTGACTCCTCTGATCAATAAACACTGTTATTTATGCATATTTTTACATTTCCTTTATCAAATTTCCATTGTTTTTCCTGGTAGCTTTTAATATCTTTATCTTTTATGTGTTCCAGTTTCATTTTGACATGTCTAAATTTGCTTTATTTATCCTAGTCTGGTGTTCATGTTTTTACACTTTTTTCCCCCCAAGATGGGTACTCCTATCTTTCTTCAGTTCTGGAGAATACAGTCATCATTACCTTTCCCCCATTCTATTTTTTTTTATTCTTTCTAGAACTCTTGCAAAATATATACCTATGTGTATATATTTGACTTTAACTATATGTACTTGACTATATAGTCAATATACATGAAATCTTGCAAAAGTTCCAGAAAGAATACCCACCCCCCCACACACACACCCACGTGCGCACGCGCGTGCGCACACAGAGTCTTTCATGGTCCCTAAATTCTTTCATTTTTTTTTTTTTAAAGACTTTTATTTATTTATTTGACAGAGAGAGACACAGTGAGAGAGGGAACACAAGCAGGGGGAGTGGGAGAGGGAGAAGCAGGCTTCCCCTGAGCAGGGAGCCCGATGCGGGGCTCGATCCCAGGACCCTGGGATCATGACGTGAGCCGAAGGCAGACGCTTAACGACTGAGCCACCCAGGCGCCCCCTTTCATTTTTTTTTAATCTATACCAAACCCATTTTCAACCAGAATAATGCTCTCTGTAGCTCTCTATATTTATATCTCTCTACATTTGCCTTCCACTTGAGATTCATTTGAAGAAAGGATCACACCTTTTCCCTGGGCCTATGCAGCTTTCCTTTATACAGTTATGTTTTAATATTGCAGAGATATTTTATACAATCTGTCTTTGGCAATTCTACCCCCGAAAGAATAGAGTACCACTATTCCTGAGCAAGAAAGACAGAAGCCCTTCCAGTTTCATATCCTGAACCTGCCCGCTATCTTACTGTACGTATGCACAAGCACATTTACATGTTCTATTGCATTTATAGCCATCAGAGAGTTGGCCAGGGTGTATATTAATCACTTTTGCTGCCAATGGTAAACAGCAATCTATTTTTTTTTTTTTTTTTGCCTACTATTTGCCTTGATGGGGTTAGTTACCACATAAAATTTATGGCTTTGCCCCAGTCCAGTGCAAAACAAAGACGAAACAATTGTGCATGGAAGAGGATGGACGGATTTGGCAAAAGTTCCTCACACCTTAAAATAAGGGATTTGTTTGTTTAGGAAGTAGGCTGACATTGGATCAACTTCCATTAGTTCCTGCCTCCACCTGTATACTCTTACATTTTGCAAAATTTGCCAGTATTCTATTATTCAAGTAAATATTTCAATTGTCTGTGTAAATCATTCATCTTTGTATCACTAAACCATCTAACTCAGAAGGTGTATCTATCAAGAGATGAAATTATTCCGTTTTTTTTTTTTTTTTAATTTTAAATCTGTTGGTCTACCCAGTAGTAGAACAAGCATTCACTGCTATTATAAAGTCATATGGATTATAGATAAACTCATGAGATACCTTGGACTTGGAACTATCATCCCTATATGGTGCCAAATAATACACTGTTGATTTGGACCAACAGGGTGGAGAAAATTAAGCCTTGCCAATCCCAGCTAGTCTTTTAATTGAAAGAGCTCCAAGAAAGACTCAGGTGCTATAATTGTGTGGTAATTTGGTAAGGCAGCTACTAATTATGAATCAAGAATGAGAACAACCTTGGGTTGTCCTAGAGGGGAGGTGGCTAGGGGGATGTGTTAGCCTGGTGGTGGGTATTAAAGAGGGCACATACTGAATGGAGCACTGGGTGTTATACGCAAACAATGAGTCATGGAACACTACATCAAAAACTAATGATGTAATGTATGGTGATTAACATAACATAATAAAAAAACAAAAAACAAATCCAGTCTGTCTTTTCCCAAAGTCTGCTTGCCTTTTTTCTACACTAACAGTATCATGAATAAATCTATCAACATATGTTCATCTTAATTCTGTCTCAATGCTACTTGATTCTTAAATATTATCTAGTTTAGCTGGGAACTTTCTTGAGACCATGAGTTTCACATTCACCCAATGATTTTGGCATATCTGGCTGTCCTTGAGAACATATGGGTGGGTGTAAGACACAGTAATTGTTATTGATGCCTGTTTCAAGATTCCCCCATTCTATAGCCATTGGTCTTTTGGATTGGGAGGTAATGAGTAGAAGAATATAAGATAGCTTTACAGAATGTTAGATAATTTCATAACTTGTTCAATGTCTGAGCCTAGGATGGTTGTGTGTATACACATGTACACACACACGCACACACACACACAAACACACACATCTGTGATACAAGGGGAGAGAAGCAGGAAAACTGGACAGAGGGAAAAGACAAAGGGCCCTTTGATTACTCTGGAACTAGGTCAGATGTCTAGAGATGAGACCAAGGGGTAGGCCTTTATAGCTCCACACTGATGAGTCACTAGATCTGAGCTTCCCCTAGAAGGGGGCGTGACTTTCAGTGAGGTGGCTGTCTCCAACTGAGGCAATTCCTGGAGAGGACTGATAGCAGAGAACTTTCAGCCTTCCCAGAAGTTGAAGAAATAAATTCCTTGTATTAGTTTTCTATTATCATGTAATAAGTTACCACATTTGTTATTTCACAGTTTCAGTGGGTCAGAAGTCTAGGCACAGCTTATCTGGGTCCTCTGTAGGGCTGAAATCAAGATGTTGACCAGGATGGGTTCTCATCTGGAGATCTGACTGGGGAAGGGTCTGCTTCTAAGCTCACTCAAGTTGTTGGAAGAATTTATTTCCCTGCTGCTGCAGGATTTAGGACAGCTTGCATCTTTAAAGCCAGCAAGGAGAGCAAGACTCTAGAACAAGTCTGCTAGTAAGATGGAATCTTATATAAAGTAAGATAATCAAATCCCATCACCTTTGCCGTACAACATAACATAATCACAGGGAGACTTCACATTTCCTTTGCCATATTCTGTTGGATAGAATGGAGTGACAGGTCCTTGCTACACTCACAAGGATGGGATTGCACAAAGGCATGAACAGCAAGAAGTGGGGAATCACAGAGTCCAGGTAAAAATCTGTCCAGGCAGTACAGATAGGAAAATCTGTGTGGTTCAGCACAGTGACCTTAGCACCTGTGGGCATTGCCTCCAGATAACGTAGGCAATAAAATTCCATAAAACCTACAAGAAGAAGAAAACTGAGACAGATATTATGACAAATGGACTATAAATTATCACTCTGTTTAATAGGTGAGAAAATGCAGAATCAATGTGGCCTATCACTATTGCTATATTTAGTGCTGGAAAGTAGAAGCAAAGAAATAGTAGCAGATTTTCCTGTAATCTGTTGTAGTAACCAGCTAGTCAAGTGAAAATTATAAAGGATCCCTTCCAGTTTCAATAAAGGCACCCTTATCCCATATTAGCTTATTCTACAAGGCTGTGAGAAAATACTTGTTAAACTATTACTGTTGTCTAAATTGCTACTATGAAACTACTTTTTAGGCAGAAGTTGAGAGATTAGACAATTATGGAATTTGAATGCTAGATAAAACCTTGGAGGTCATTTCTATTTTACAGATGAGGAAACTGTGAAGTAGAAAAATTAATTAACTAGTTCGAGGCCAGACAATTAGTTACCGATAAGATTAAGATTGAAATTCAAATTGTCTGATGTCTAGCTTGGTGATGTGCCTACCATATCTTGTCAATTCCTAGTGCTCTGTAGTTTTGTAATTCTCATTTTTAATGTTCATATGCTTAAGGGAATTGCATTTGAACAATGTGAAAATTATTTTTATTAGAAAACAGTTATAGCTCTATAGTCTCTTCCTACCCATTGGTCTGCATAGAGGTCATGAAAGCCAGAGGCCAAAACAAAACAAAGCCTAAACCCTTTTACTTCACTTTTGGCTGCTTAACTCCAAATAAAATTGAAAAGTGATATCTGGAAACCCTTAAACTCATGACTTACTTTCATTATGAAGGAATTAGGGCTTCTCATTATCTTCCAGCTCCCAAATACTCCCTCTGTGGATTCGAACACATAATCCATTTAAGGAACACCACAAGAAATGCCCACAGTCTAACGATGTTTTCAGAAAGGGAACGTTTTCCCTAATACATCCTCCTCCTTGGTAACGAAAGAAGCCCTTTCCTTAGTGCTCTGAAACTTAGGGAATAAAAAAAAAAATGGTTTTCCTTTCATTGCTTCGCAAACATTGGAATAAATATCTTTGCAGAGTGGCTATGACTCCACACTTAGCCTCCTACAGAGAGGTCTGTGATGAGCCTCACATATGGTGCCATTAGTCACTGATGATGCTAATGAGGATAAGAAGATGAGAGTGGCAGGTTATGGGGGGAGGAAATATGGGTGGTGGGGAGAACCAGTAGAGGGCAGCTCTGGTAACCCTGGCAAGAAGAAAAATGCCATGCTAGACTGATAGTGGAGGAAGGAACAGATGGGTACACATGTCAGAAATACTTTAAGGAAAATTTGAGAAGACTTATGACTGAATGAATGTATTGGAACAACGATACTGATATTTACAGTAATGTATCTTATATTACAGGTTATTTTTATGCCTTTATGTTCCCCATATACCAGTGATTATAATATAGCCTTCCTTTAGTCTGAAAGGGTAATTTATTTCTTAAGAGAAGAAATAAACTATCACAGTATAAGTCCTTCTTTTTTCTTTTCTTTTTTTCACAGTGTTTTTTTTTTTAAAGATTTTTATTTATTTATTCATGAGAGACAGAGAGAGAGAGGCAGAAGGAGAAGCAGGCTCCCAAGGAGCAGAGAGCCCGATGCGGGACTCAATCCCAGGACCCTGGGATCATGACCTCAGCCGAAGGCAGACGCTCAACCATCTGAGCCACCCAGGCACCCCACAGTATAAGTCCTTCTAAGTCAAACTTTATTTACCATCAAAATTAATGACACACAACCACCTCAACAGTTAACAGAGTGGCTGTATGTGATAACTGGTTTTTATATATTTGAAAATTTTATGCAAGTGAAACCTAAACAGAAGGGTAAAAATATAAGAAAAGGGAAAAAATTGCAAATGATGCATGAGATTATCTCTACTATAAACTGGCAAACTACCAGTAAACTGAGGGGAGAACCAGCACATGTGCCAACTATGAAACTGCAAAGATGAGTGCACAGTGGCTCCCATTTCATGGTACTCAGCTGCCACTGAGGCGTGCGAATTCTAAATTTGTCCTCATGATTGTGAAGAAATTCCTTTAAGCCAAAGTAGAGTATTAAAGGAAGCCCCTGTAGATGCGGAATTGTCATAGTCTGATTGGTTATATGAATGGGTGTGACTTTATGTGAATGCACCATGATAAAACTATACTCACATTGTATTTTATGTTTATAAATTACATACAACCCAACAGTTACATACACTTCATTAAATGGATAGCATCTTCACATATGTTTGATCTTTCCACCAGGCTTCAAATGCATATTTAATTAAACCATGTGAAATGTCCAGTGTTTTGATCATTTTTGGTCTACCAAAGAGACAGTTTCACATGGTTTGTTCTAACATACACTGTTCTCAACTTGACAATTCCCCTTGGTCTTTCCTTGGCATCATCTAGGCATATCAAAATAAAGTCTTATTTTCTCCATTTTTCCAACCACAGGTGACCACATTTCAACAAATGATCAACTCCGCTGTTCAAGCTTCGAACTTGGGCATCATTCTCATTTCTTCTCTTTCCCTCACGTCTCACATTCAATTCATCTGCAATTCTTTTCACCTTTGCCTGGGCGATATATGTCTAATTTATTCACTCTTTTCTGTATCCACTGTCAACACTCTAGTTTGTCATTATTATCTTCTGACTGAATTCATATGAGAGAATCCTAGCCTGTCACTCAGCTTTACACTCTCGCCTTGTTCTAATTCATTCTCTAAACAACATAAAAAATGATGGACTCTGAAAAACAAACTGAGGGTTCTAGAGGGGAGGGGGGTGGGAGGATGGGTTAGCCTGGTGATGGGTATCGAGGAGGGCACGTTCTGCATGGAGCACTGGGTGTTATGCACAAACAATGAATCATGGAACACTAATCTAAAACTAATGACGTAATGTATGGGGATTAACATAACAATAAAAAAATTAAAAAAAAACACAATTAAATATTTAAATCAGATATGTCATTTATTCCCTGGCTTAAAACTCTCCAAGTCTTCCCGTGACACCTAGAATGAAGTCCAAACTACTTACAGTGGCCACAGGGCTCTGCATACCTGGCCGTTTGGTTATCTTTCTGATTTCTTGTCCTACCCTATTATTCACCATGCTCAAAGTACATTGAAAGCAGATTGAACATCCTCTCTTAAAGCCTCCACTGTCCCCTCTTGCCTGAAAAATTTTCCTCCATATCTTCACATAGGTGGCTCCTTCCTGTCAATCAGATCTTAGCCTGAATGGCGTATCTTTGGTGAGGTCTTCTCTGACAACATATTCTAAATAATTACTCTTCTTTGTCATTCTTTATCATGGCACTATTTAAAAAAAACTCTGTAGAACACTAATCACTATCTGAAGTTATCTTACTCATTTATTTTTGTAGCAGGATGTTAGAGTGAGTTTTGATTGGAGAACATTCCTTTACAAAGCAAACCAGATGTAAACAAGGTTTCAAAGTAGGATCTGGGAATCAGGTGGATGACTGTAAAAATTTCTCACGTGCAAAGGCAAAATTAAAGAATCACAAAAATGGAGATTGAGAGATGATTTAGGGAGAGTTTTTTTTTTTTTTTTTTCCCTTAAGGTAGCTATTGGAGTGCTAGTATTAAAAAATATGTAAACTTCCATTGTATATATGTATACCACATCTTCTTTGTCCATTCATCTATCGATGGCCATCTTGGCTCTTTCCATAGTTTGGCTATTGTGGACATTGCTACTATAAATATCAGGGTGCATACAATGGAATATTATGCAGCCATCAAAAGGAATGAAATCTTGCCATTTGCAATGACGTGGATGGAACTGGAGGGTATTATGCTGAGTGAAATAAGTCAGTCAGAGAAAGACATGTATCATATGACCTCACTGATATGAGGAATTCTTAATCTCAGGAAACAAACTGAGGGTTGCTGGAGTGGTGGGGGGTGGGGAGGGATGGGGTGGCTGGGTGATAGACATTGGGGAGGGTATGTGCTATGGTGAGTGCTATGAATTGTGTAAGACTGTTGAATCACAGACCTGTACCTCTGAAACAAATAATACATTAAATGTTAAAAAAAAAAAAAAAAAAGATAGCAGGAAGGGAAGAATGAAGGGGGGGAAATCGGAGGGGAGACGAACCATGAGAGACGATGGACTCTGAGAAACAAACTGAGGGTTCTAGGGGGAGGAAGGTCGGGGGATGGGTTAGCCTGGTGATGGGTATTAAAGAGGGCACGTACTGCATGGAGCACTGGGTGTTATACGCAAACAATGAATCATGGAACACTACATCAAAAACTAATGATGTAATGTATGGTGATTAACATAACCATAAAAAATATGTAAACTTAAATTAGTAAGTTATATTAAAAAAAGATAATACACATGCAAACCTCATCACTTCCTGATCATGTTATTATGATTTGTTATTATCTGTGTTGTTGGGGTTACTTATGTCTATTGTATGTGTATGGTAGAAATACTATATATGGTGATGTATTGCTGCATATATCTTCTCAACTCTGTTTTTGGTGACATTATATTGGTGATTGAAATTAGCCATGGTAGGAGCATTTACACCAAGAAATTGGCCAACACTGTAAGTCAGGGCTTAATTTATTATTTGTTGATAATTTCAACTTAGAGTGATTGAGTACATGTTAATAATGGAGACTACACTTAAAAGCATGTCAGGTCTGTAGCTGTTTGTCTTAGTCCGTTTGGGCTGCATCTGTTTGGGCTGCTGTGACAAAATTCCCCAAACTGTGTAGCTTATGAACAACAGAAATATATTGCTCATGGTTTTGGAAGCTAGAAGTCTGAGATCAGTTGTCAGCATGGTCAGGTAAGGGCCCTCTTCTGGGTTGCAAACTTCTTGTATGCTCACAAGGCAGAAGAGGCTAGGGAGCTCTTTGAGATCTCTCTTACGGGAGCACTAATCCCATTCATGAGGTCTCACCCCTCAGAATCTAATCATTTCCCAAAGGTTCCACCTACTAATATCATTACTTTTGGGAATTCAGATTTGAATGTATAAATTTGGAGGGGACACAGACCTTCAGATGACAATACTGTTACATTTATGAATAGCACATGAATTGAAGAAATATCTTTTAGTATTCCAAAACTATTATCTAATTCAATAAAAAGTCACATTATTAAGAATAAGTGAAATTCTGATAATTTTTTTAAAGAAGCAGCTTTATTGAGGTATGTGGTATGTTTCATTATTTCACTTTCATATTATTCATTAATGTAAAGAAAATATCAACCAATATTCATGTTGGAATAATACTTTATTACTTGAAAGCTATGTTGGCTACAGATACAAAAGCCTGACAAAAATTGATTGAATCTTTCTATGAGAATCAATTGTCCAAGTGGAATTTACAGTACAGTGTATTTTTTATAATTATTCTATAAATTATGTGCGATGACTTTTTATATCAGTAAAACATAATAAACTTATGTGTATGTATATATGCATTTATATATATGTGTGTGTGTGTATATATATATATATTTTTTTTTCCCCCCCTCAGAGAACTCTTTGTTAAACATTTACCAGCATAGCCCTGTGCTAGATCCACTGTCTCTCCCAGAAGGCAGGTTATTTTTCTTGTCACCTCATATCAGAAGGGGAGTTTTTCTGAGACCACTGAGAGAACATAAATTATGTCCCCCACAGGTGGGGGAGGGATGTGTGAATTGATTTCATACTCCTCTTGGAAAATCTAGAAGATGACAAATAGGTTTCTGTTTCTATTCACATCTTTTAGATTTTCCAAAAGTCTGGCTGCTGTAAGAGGAGGAGTAAAGGAAAGTTTACTTCTATAGAGACTCACCAGCATACCTAGTGATGTTGGGGCAAAGTCTGAGCAAGAGTTTCCTGTGGACTGGAGATGGGCCTCACATGAGACAGATGAGGCAAAGAGTCAGCTTAGATCCTCTAAAAGGGCATTGCCCAGATGAGTAAAATGAATTGGTATAAAGAAGCTAGAAATGACCTTTGATTTTCTAGAGGCAAAGGAAATATATGTCTTGCATAAGAAGACTTCCAGGTGAGAAGTTTCTGACTGGAATTAGGAATTTCTGAAGAACCCTTAATATGCCCCAAAGAGAAAGAGGCAGCTCTGAACTCCTAGGAGAGAAGACCGTATTGCCAGTTTGTGACAGTATCAGTCATGGTAGGTCTTTGCTGTTCCATTTCCTCATGTCTGTCACCAGGTTGGCAAGCTGAGGGAGGAGGAAAAGAAGCATAAATTGAGGAAAAAGAAACAAAAGACACCCCTCTATTCTTTCCTTCTCCAACTGGCTTGTCACCTACAAGAGGCCTTACTGTGGTAAGAATAACTCCTCAACTTTTAATGAGGTTGACATTTGACCATTACACAAGACTGGATATCTTAGGAGAAAGATATTGTCTTATTGTCTTCCCTCTAGATTGAAAGCTTTAAGGGAGCAGGGAACATAGGGGGTACTCAGTAAATATCTGTTGAATGAATGGATGTGTAAAGGAATGAATGATAGATCATTAGTTCTTCTATTGGTGCATGATGAAGCAGACTCAGAGAAGATGTATATGCATATTAGCTTTAATATAAATGTTCTTTGGTAGCAAGAAGAGAAAGAATGAAAAAATGATATTTTTTATGTTTCTTATTTTTTATCTTTTTAAATTGAAGTATGGTTGTTCAATTCTGCATGAATAGAAGGAAAATAGAAATGGATAGACCTAGAGGAGCCACTTTCATGTGGGAAACCAATTCATATGGTTTTTGATGAGTGAAATGGAGGAGCAGGTGTTCTATACATGCATGCACAACATGTAGTCAGTAATTAGAATAGGGTACTAGGTTCCAGAAGAGGGAGACAGAAAATTGGCCAAGAGCAGAGATATTATTGTTCATCAGTTCTATTCAAAAATTCCTTTGAGTCTGAGGGAGAGGAAGAAAGGAGGACCATAAATTCAGCGATATACACATGCAGAGAAGCCCTTAGATGAGGTAGAGCTTTACAAATGACCTTTATATTTTTATTTTTGTGCACTAACCCCCCACCTATGCCCCCAAAACAGAAAACAAAACTAAAGCTACATGAAATCTTTAGTCTAAAATGAGGAATTGGAAAACTGCAGATGGTAGGAGCTTAATTTAAGTAAAATGAAGAAAAATAAATTTTAGTAAGTTGAAATTTTTTTTAAAGATTTTATTTATTTATTTGAGAGAGAGTGAGAGAGAGGAGGAGGAGCAGAGAGGGAAGGAGAGTGAGGGGGAAACATTCTCAAGCAGTCTGTGCACTAATGACCCTGAGATCATGACCTGAGCCGAAACTAAGAGTTGGACGCCTTAATTGAATGAGCCACCCAGGCAACCCAGTAAGTTGAAATTTGAACACATGTATGAAAAGAACTAAAATTTAACTCTTCATATTTAGAAATATTCCCAAATATTTTCTAACAAAGTCCCAAACACGTTTAAGGATATAATTGGTGAGGAAGAAATATGTAGTCCCTGTCAGAGTGAGCTAACGTTGACTAACATGTACTGAATACCTGCAATGAACCAGACGCTGCATTTTTAATCCTTAAAGCAGCCCTGGGAAGAAGATACTTTTTTTTTTTTTTTTTTTTTTTTTTAGTTAAAGGACTCGGAGAGGTTAAAACTCGCCCATATCCTCAATTAGTAAGTAGAATTTCAAACTTAGGTTGAACTAACCTAGAATCCATTTGTTTCCCTGTGAGGGTTTCAACTTTACTTTAACATGACGTTGTTTTTGGATTTAATGTTTTTAAGGGGCAAAATGGATGAGGTTGAGCATATTTCTCTGGCTTTCATGAGCATCAAACAATTGGATTTCCTTGTCCTTATTATTTTTAGTCCTCTGCATGCAGACGCGCAACACTGATCTACAGGAAAGCTTGGGTTTTCTGTTGTCATGGTGCACTTCCCAGAAACGAGGTATGGTGTGTGTTCTCTTTTGAAAACAATTGATGAGTTTCATGTTGAGCAGAAACATTTCATTCTCTGAGTCATTTATCTGTTCTTCATAAAAGGAGTTATAATAGTATGTTGGTTTCGGTAATCCAGGTCCATTCCCTATAGCGGGTTTTCTTTTATTAATACTTCTCTACTTAAATTCTGATCTCAAAAAGTGGCCATTAACTAGCTTTGGGAGCAATTCACCCATTTTTTTCTGAGAATTGGGAAATCTGGTAAATACTTTGTACTTCTGCTTTGTCAAAAACATTTATTTTTCAGAACTGCATGGGAACATTTAATGGCACTCCATTAATTTCATGCATTCAGTCACATTGGAATGGAGGCTTTGGGGACTGCATGCCCTTCTTAATGACATGTTGGCTTTGCCTCAGCACCATGGCTTCAACTCAGTTCTTAATGGACATTAATCCATAGTATATAAACTTCAGGTAGCACAATTGGTTATTTGTATCTTTCTTTCTGGATAGGCCCAAGACAGATCCAAGATTATCTCCTTCCAGTTTGAGAAAATTAACTCTGTCTTTGAGTTCAAAATATTTCCAATCGACTATGTGAAGTTTCTTAAGATTGAAGCCCTCTTGAGAGCAAAGCATGGATCTTGTAAACCTTTGCATACCTTAAGGCACTAATTCTTTAGTTCACCCATTCATTCATCCAATAAGCACTTATTGAGTTCCTACTAAATGCCAGGCACTGTGCCAACTGCTGAGTCAGGGCCCATACTTGTAAAAATTGCTAGTTATATAGTTTCTTCCAAATTATTACTAAATTAGTACATTTTTATTACAATTAAAATATGAAATAAAATTCTGGCCAACATGAGTATCTTTCTTAGAAGAGGTGATGCTAGCAGTAAAATAAACAAATTTATCCACTTGGTGTTTACTCTCACCTGAATCTTAGCAAATACTCAAGGGATCCTTCCAAAACTGGGCTAGTTTACACTTTGGTTTTAGTTAGGCCAAGTAAGACTTTCCCTGAATTTGGCCCTTTGACTTAATGAGTCCCTGTGAAGCTATGTTAATATTTCACAGGAATCAATCAGACTGCTAAATCAGAGTACAGGGGAGACAAAGGAAATGTTGGTGCAACAGCTAACAGAGACTATTCTAAAGGTTCTAGGGCCTTGGGAGCCACATCTGAGGTCAGTCATTTCCAAATGCACATAGAGGGTGGAGAGGGAAGGAGAATCTTGGAGTTGGGAGGGTGGACAGGGCAGATGGTATCTACACATGACAGATTCAAGTTCATGCAAGTACTCTGAAGACAGATGAAGAATCTGTCTTGAATAATTTCTAATTTAACAGGGTGGAACTTCGACCTCCTAAAGGATGGAGGTCAGTGAATTTTGGAATAAGGTGACTACTCTTTGGACTCAAACCATGGAAAATATTTTCTGCAGAATATAATGTATCCATTTGTCTTTAGCAGGAAATAAATGAAATTATTTCAAAATGGTGTCCCAAAGAAGGCCTGAGGCACAGTCATATTTTAAGTGTATGAATACTGAATGACATGATTGCATAATTCAGTGTAGTCCGGATTAGTTGAGCAAACCATAGGGACATACTTGTCTGTTTATTTTCCTACGTGTTCTTGAAATTAGTGTCTAAGGACTACCCTGAGACCTGTCTTAACATCCTCTTGAGAATGGATACATGGACTGACATAAATTATTAACTTCTCCCTGAACAGGTCCATTAATATTCTGTGAATTATAATGGCTTTATTTGTTTCCCATCAGCTATTCTTGGTCTCTTTCCATTAAAGAGAAATCCACTCTTACTTAAATTTATGTCTTACAGTGAAGGTGAATTTAGCCAACTGCTCTTTGAATCTATTTAATCCTAAAATTATTTCTTTAGGTAAACTTTAATGTATCCTCAAGAGTCTCTTTTCCTGAAAATGCCAAAGATAAACTCCCCTTAATTGGACATAAAAAAAGTTCTTAAACTTGAGTTGTACTATACATGACAGTCTGTTTTGTAAGGTTGCTAGGTCAGCGTAGTTGGAATCTTTGGTGGTTTTTACAAACTGATGCTTAAAGATCTGGAAGACTGCTCTGTTTCAGTTCCACACTGACAAATAAGATGTTGAGACTCCAGAAGTGAGTACTAATCCAGGGAGATGACAGCTATCTAGATATGACTGGGAAGTGGCCATGAAGTGATAAATCATCTGTATTTTTTTCTGTGCTGTCCCAGTAGAGGTATTCTTAAACATAATAGATTGCATGTCGTTGTTATTGGCAAAAACAGTAGACTTCATCACCTTTGCCCTGAGCTGCATTATATCTGTAAGATTATAACATAGTTCAAGGTCCACCAGTAACATATTAGCTCCTTTTCTTCTGTATTCTTATGTTATGCTCCCTGTGGTTTTCAGAATTTTAAAGTTGGGAGGGGCCTTAAAAATAATTTAGAACAAATCCCTTGCTTTAAAGATAAAGAAAGTAAGACCCAGAGAGGGTAAGTGACCTGCCAAGGTCAAACCACTTATAGCAATAAAACTTTTAAGTGATCATGTGGGAAATTCCATTATGATTTCATGGAAATCACTAAAAGTACTATTGAGATATTCAAAACCCCAGTGTCAGGAAGTGATCCTGAATTGCTGGGTCCAGAGCTGATGAAAATTCCACTGAAGCTGAAATGGCTTCACCTATAATTATATTATAATTTCAGACCCCTTGGAATGCATTGAAGTCATTGGCTAAAATAAGAATGTGAGAATGCTAGTAACAGAGTATGTTCCTTCCAGAGGTGGGCCTAAAAGCCCTATTCATTTTCTTCCCCATTGGACAATAAAAGTGGTGCTTCAGACCATATTGACCAAGTCATTGGAAAATCAATTATTATTGAGTTAGAGCTGAACCAAAAAAAAAACAAAAACAAAAACAAAACTTGAGAAGTATTTAATTTATTCCTCATAACATCTATTTTTTTTTAAGATTTTATTTATTTATTTGACAGAGAGAGACACAGCGAGAAAGGGAACACAAGCAAGGGGAGTGGGAGAGGGAGAAGCAGGAACCCCGCTGAGCAGGGAGCCTGACATGGGGCTTGATCCCAGGACCCTGGGATCATGACCTGAGCCAAAGGCAGACGCTTAACGACTGAGCCACCCAGGTTCCCCATAACATCTATTCTTTTAAAGCTCTTATAATCTGTGATCCCTGGCTGACTTGTCTATGATTCCTGATAGAAAACTTCATTCTCAAATCTTTTTTCTCCCCCTTTACTCTTGCTATCCTTCCAAATAAGAAAATCATTATTCAACATAGTGAGATAGGAACAAATCAGCCCAACTATTATTAGAGTAAAGCCTGTTTCACTAACTAATCAAAGTTCACAGTAATGTGGGGAAAACAAAGCCAGACTGGCAGAAATAATACAGTTAGGCTTAGGAAAGACTTAGAATGCAGTCATACATAACTCATAAAAAAGTTATTAAGAAAGAAATCTGAAGGCTGTGAAGTGAGAAGCAAATGCTAGCATGGAGTGGTCACTAAGTCAATAGGTGGTCTGCGATTGCCTAAAGTCGGTACTACCTTCCACTTTTTTCCCCTCTCCCTCCTTCCCCTCCCCCATCCTCTCCTCTATATTCTTTCCCTGCCCCTTCTCTCTCTGTGTCCATTGCTTCTTCCTTTCTTCTCTCTCCTTCTCCTCTTCCTCTCCTGTTCTCCTTTTTCTTGCTTCTTCTGTTTCTCTCTCCCCCTCTCCTTTTCTCCATCCCACTTGACCTCCTTTCTCTCACCCCTTTCTCTCTTAGCTCTGTTCTTCCCCCCTGCCTCCTCTTTCCCCTACCGCCTTCTGGTTGTTTTGGATTTGGTTTTTGTTGTTTTGGATTTGTTGTTGTTTGGGATTTGGTTTACCCTCTGTACCAGGTCCTGGGACAGGGTATGAAGTCCTCCACTCAAGACCTTACAGGCAAGGGCAACAAACAAGTTATCAATACTCACATAATATGTGAAGGATGAAGACGTAGAGATGTCTTAAACTGTTATTGGAAAAGGGGTTTCTCTAAACGAACCAGCCTGAGATGATCTGAAAAGGTTTCTTGGAGGAGGGCAAGAAAGCAGGGGCTGAGGGGGAAGCAGGGTGTACAGATGAAGGTGAGAGAGAGATAGGGTGAGAGAGATCAAGAGGTGGGGCAGACACAAAAAGGAGGAAAAGAGAGACAAAAAAGGCATGTTGCTGTTGAAACCCCAAAGGGACTGTTTCATGGCCAGGAGTATGGTGGTAAATGAGCTGTGTACCAAGGATCTCTGAGGATCATGGCTCTTTGTTAAGCCCATGAGTCTGTCCCCATAGTCAAAAAACCTTGATATTCAAAGTATTTAATAACAGATATGGCTCAGACACTGACTAGTCAGAATGGTCATAGGCTCAAGGGTTGAAACAGTTCATAGTCTTAGAAACCCCATTAGTTGCTTGATTAAGGGCGGTCATGAGCAGTCCAGGGGAGGGCCTGGGATGGCAGGGACAATTTGAAGGGAATTTAGGGAACTTGGGGAAGAAGCAGCTATTTAAGAACCACCACCACAGGAGTCCTTTAGTATTTTTAACTACCAATGTGTACTTAAGCAGCCAAATATCAGCCCTGTCTGCCCCTGAGGTTTGGGTCAATGTTTTAGCCCCAGCTCATAATCTCTGGGTTTCTGCAGGGCCTTAAGTCAGAGATACAAATCCTTCCAGGAAAAGCATGATGAAGAAGCCAGTCAGTACTCCACCTCACTAACCATAAATGGATTGCCTGTTCCTACAGAGCCCCTTCCTCCTGTTCTCAGACCTGATTCTCAATGGAATCAATCAGGAGGCTAGCATTAGACACATGCTGATCCATAGATGCTGATCCATGGTTCCACCACTCAGCCCTGAGGACTGAAATAGGAAGGAAAGAAAAGAAATACTGGGGGGTATTTGTCTCCAGCTCCATAGCACTTTGGGGAGTTACACTGGCAGGAAGAGCCCTCTTTCCCTTCTGCTCTATATCCTCTGTGACTAGTCTACTCCTAAATGGCCTACCCCTAACTACCTCTATGCCACACTCTCTCCCCTTCCCTAGCTTCATGAAGACAGAAATTTTGCTAACCTTGTATACTTCTGATTCCCATTCACTCATTCAATGATTCTTTTGAGCACTGAATGAATTGATAAGTAAATGAACTTCCTTCTGACCCTGCTCTAGCTGTGGGAACAGAGGAAGCAAAAAAGAATTCATATTGAAAGGGGGAAGATGTGGTCCTGAAAATCCAACAACTCTGATATCATTTTCCCATAGACCATTGTAGTTCAGTCTCTAAAGCATAGAAGAAGAGATGATTTAAGGTATATCTAGGGGCTCTGGGACTAGTAAGCACTGTGCAGTTTGGACAAAATCCAAATACTTTTACCATGGCTGAAAAGGCCCACCACCTTGCTCTCTAAACTCATTTCCTGACACCCTTGACCTTGTTCATGTTATTCCAACCACACTGACTATATATTTGTTCTTTTTTTTTTTTTTTTTAGATTTTTTATTTATTTATTTGACAGAGAGCAGGGAACCTGATGTGGGGCTTGATCCCAGGACTCTGGGATCATGACCTGAGCCAAAGGCAGATGCTTAACAACTGAGCCACCCAGGCACCCCCACATAATTGTTCTTTATACACACCAGACATTCTCACCACAGGGCTATTCTTGCTGTTACTAATCTTTCTGCTTAAAATACTCTTCTCCCAGATTATCTCATGATCCTTTTGTCATTCAGGTCTCAGCTCAAGTGTGAGCTTCTCAGCAAGATCATCTTTGAACACCCTATCAAATATGGCCCTGCTCCCCCCACCTGTCCAATTTTAGCTTGATTACATTTCCCTGCTTCATTTTTTTCCTTAGCACCTACTATTGTCTAAGATAACTGCTTATATATCATTGCCTTCGTTTTCTCTTGATTTCTGTCATCACTTAGACCTAAATCCCTTGAGAACTGACACCTTATAGGTTGTGTCCTCAGCATCTAGAATAGTGCCTGGCACATAGTATGTGCTCAATAACTATTTGTTTAATGAGTAAATGCATTACTAGGGGGTGGACAACACCAAACTCTCTATAAATTAATTGGGTATCTGTGGCCTGCCCTAGATTTCTATCCATCATTTACAAATCAGTTTTTTTAAGAAAAATATGTTCTAAGTTTCACCAACCAACATTATGAAAAATCTTTTGGAAAACAACCCATTTCTAAATTTCCAGTTTTCTACATTTTAAAAACAACCAGAAATGAACCATTTGGATAAGCAGACATTTTGAAATGTAACTAGTCCTAATTGATTAATTGGTCATATAAATTTAACCTTTTGCAAAGCAGATTTATTTAAATCAGGGAATTGAAAAGATAGGGGCTTAGTAAGCAGAGCTCTCTATCACCACACTTCCTAATACATGTTATTGCACTGATGCATCATTCATTTGGAAGATGGAGAGAAAACCAACGTTTGCGGGTTCAAATATCCTGGGGTGGGAGGGGTGTCCAACACCACCTCACTGCATTAAAACAGGGAAACAATTGTGAGAATTAGTGGAGGCACCTAAGAAAATAGCTAGAGGTAACTGGAGAAGTTGATGGTAGATGAGTTCTACTACTAGTAAATAAAAGTAAGCTAACAAATACTGGGCTGGACCAGCCAAAAGACTCCTGTCTGCTTACAGGGTTTGAATCATTCTAACCTTTTTAAAAGGGGGGCTCTAGGAATCCTCCTAGACAGTTCAGCCCAAACAAATGTTAGATCAGTACATTTGTTTTTATGTGTTGTCTTTTAGAAAGTAACATCCTTAATGGCAGTACAAAATGGTAGAGGAATAAGTCTGGAGATACGAAGTTGTGTGCTGGGATTTGATTTCATTATTTCACAGCTGGGCTCATACTTTTAGTTAGCATTCATAAGCTTTTGCACAGGTGCTTGGACTGTGTAGGACATGGATAAGGTCTGCGGTGATGGAGCTGGCAATGCCAAAGGAAGGCAAGTGTCCCAGCCACATCCAAAAGTCAAAAGGAGTACATATCCTGAGGAAGTTTATGAGGATTTATTTCTAAGAAAGGGGACAGTGTTTCCCCTCCCCCGGGGTTGGATGGCAGTTACAAGAATGGCTTTTAGGGAGTTTCTGGGGCGTCAACAAGGTCTTCCATTAACCCCCAAATGCTCATTTCTTCATATTTCTTTTATCTAATTTCTTTGCCTTTCTTCTTTGTTTGCATAAGCTCTTCTTGGAAGCTACATAACATCGTCTGGATATCTGTCCATTAAAAAAGAAAAGGCCTTCTAACCATCTCAGAGATTTTAATTTAGGCCATCTTTGAAGGGGTCCTTTTATTTCTAAAACTTACCTATAAGTAAGAAGGAAAAAAGAAAAAAAAAAAAAGAATTAAGGCTCCACGTTAATCTCTGATGATAAAACAAAGCCCAGAGGTTATTAAGCTCCCATCTAATATAAGTCAGTCCCCAAACTTTGCTTTTACATCATTATCTCATATTTTGGGTCAGGATTTTTTTTTTTTTTTTTGGTTTGTTTGTTTTAAGTGGAAAAATATGGAATGGGAAGAGAGAGGTAATCCTGATAGGTTATTTAATTAACTTTGCTATATGGTAAATGTAGATAATGCACAAGAGACCAGTTGTTATAAACTTCAAAGCTGGTCTAAGATACACTTATCACCCAAAGGAGATTTTTGATAGTTAGAGGAACTACAAGAAAATATCTTTTTATATTAAAAAAAAAAAAGTCCTTATTTCTGCCAGTGTGGCTTTGTTTCACTAATACCTAATTATCTGCCATCATGGACTTTTATTATGATTGGTTTTCTAATAGGTGATATTAATATTCAGTGTTTGAATATGTTGCCCATTAGCGTGAGGAAAAGCCAATACTGTGACACTAATATCATATTTAATGTGATGTATTATTTTAATTTTTAATGTGGCTCTTGATCATTCCATATTTTTAATATTCACATTTTAAGATTGTTGGACTTCTTTTTTTCAATTACTCTTCTGTTTTTGCATAATTGATATCATTTCACCTCATCTCATGTCTCTTAGGTACATAATAATACATCATTATACCTCTCTACCAATAGGAACAGTGAAGATTCAGAGATATGAAAGTGATTTACCTAATTTTTTAAAAAAGTTCTTTACTTCTGTTTTGAGTATTGGTGCTTTCCTTTCTCCTGGACTTTATATATTTTCTCTTTCTGTTTAGTTTTCTCATCCCCCCACCCCTTGCTCTCTACCTCTCTTCTTCCTTTTCTTTTCCCTTCCTGCCTCCTTCTCTTCCTCCCTCCCTCCTTTCTTTTTCTTCCTCTTTCCTTTGTTTAATTGTTTTCTTTGAAAAAGCATCTCTAAGAAAAATTTATTTCTGCTATTTTATAGGAAGAAATTGTGCAGTATACACTTATAATTTTTTTTGAAAGAAAATGCTTTCTAGGACATGCCCTATCCCCTTCTCAGTTCACAGTCCTAAGAGGGGTTGGGGACAGCAAGACAGGAGGCCGTGGCAAAGGGGCTGGAAAAGCAGAGCATGAGGAAGCAATGTCTGCATATATCTTCTCTCTTTTCTTGTCTGGAAGCAAGATGCCTGTTTAAGAGTTTCCTGTAAGTTTTTCCTCCACTTCTGTGACAAAGGGTGAATTCCACGATCCCTGAAATTGACATGAAGTAAAAGAATGGCATGGTCTCTTGCCAGGAGATTAGTAGGCTAATGACTCCACCATGCTGGGTACTGCAGTGCTATGATAAGCCAAATCATCTTTGGTTATTTCATGCCACTGATTGAAATAAGTGTGTGATGGAAAGAGAAAAGATGGTGACAAAGGGTTAACTCTACCTGTCTAAAATATAACTCAGTATCTTTTTCTTCAATCTGACTCTTTCTCCAGACTTTTCCATTTCTGTTAATGGTTTCATCATTCTTCCTTCCTGTCACCTGGGCTCAAAATATCAAAGTTATCTTTGGTTCTTCTGCCTTTTCATCCCAAATCAGTCCCATAAATTTTCCCTTTATTATGCTTGAGAAATCTATCATTTCCACTCAATTCTGGGCCTTTCCTGCCCACCCCCTCTCCCCCAACTCCTGAGGCTTTTTTCCTCCTGTCTTTGGATTTTTCTTTTCAACCCATTCCAAGTCTACTGTTTAATCAACCACTTGGGCAAATCAGCCTTTGCCCTCAATCCTTCAGTGCTTTTCTATAGATGAAAAATAGATTATAAACCTCTTAGCCCAGAATATAAGGTCTTCTGTAATCACTCTTCCCTCTTAAGTCCTTTAACACCTTCTTTGTTCTTACAAGGCAAGCCTGCCATTGTTTTACTCCTTGACCACTCCCTCTCTGACTGAGTATTTGGTAACATGATTCTCTCAGTGCATAATGTTTGCATACTTCCCCTTCTCCTGCCTTGCCCCCTTCCACACAGATATACTTGTGCACAAACACCTGCCTCTGACCCTCCCTTTATATTACTGTCTGAATTGTAAGTTCCTGGCAAATATTGTGATGGTGATAAAATGAAAAGAATACAAGTTCAAAGGGGAAACTTCTGGGCTGAGTTTCTGGCCAGTCTGTGGTTTGGAAATGACATACCTGCTCTGTTGCCATTCACAAGGGAGTCCCTAAGTGAAAGCAAGAAGGAAGAACTTCTCGTTTGGGTGATATATAAGCTGCTACCAAAAAATTAAGGAACCGTTTATAAGGCAAATAGGTTTTCCCTTTGAGCTAGGAGCACATACTGGAACGAGAAAAAGTCAGTGGCCCCATTTTGGGTTTCTTTTCACACCAGCCAGGGTCAAAAGCAGTGGCTTATTCCTTGGATAAGGCAACATCTTTCTTCCTTGGCTTATTTCCCAGGCTCCTGTGGCCTACCAGCTTCCATCTCTTCCCCAGGACTTGCAGTATTTAGAGTGTTACTTAACAGAAGGGCAGGATTGATCCTGTCTTAAATGTTAAATTCATCCTCACAGCACAGTTGGGTTAAAACTTGACAATATTAAAAGCAGATGAAAGAGCTAAATAAACCAGCCATCACTTAAAGTCCCCACATTTTTCAGTCTCAGTTATTGTGAGGGACCATCTTCACCCACTCTGGGGTTGCTTTAGGAGAACAATAACTAAGGTTTTAAAAGTTAGTTCAGACTCTGATTCACAGATAATCTCACATATGTGTTCTACTTTACTACTTTGGTAGAGTTTCTATCCAACCTGAAACTCTCCTTAAAGTCATCCCAGTTACAAGGTCCACAGTGCCCCTGCTGGCAACATTTCTCTTTTTTCCCTTATTCATTTCCTCTGGCTCAAGTTTAGAGAAATCTGACAGTTCACTCTAAGTTAAACTTAATGAGTAGTTTGGAGCAAAGGTGCCAGACCCAAATCTCTTTAGGGTCATAGCGTTCAAGCATTTACTAACGCCCAACTAAGGAGTACTTACTCTACAAAACGGTGCCTGTCTTCCAAGTCCACCAAAGATACTAATTATCCTATCAACTTCTCCTCCCTCCTTTGATGGGCATTGCAGAAATTAGCAAGGTGAATAGAAGGTATTCTCTCTGCTATGTGATTTGATTCTACAATAAAGTCCTGGAGAAGATCTCATTGTATTTGTCCTTGACTATTACTCTTGTCACACTCCACCCCCTACCACATCCACCAGACATAGAATGCCTTGAACACAGATTTTGAAGATAAACAGAACACAAGTACATGCTAAAGAGAATGCAGTTGAATGTGGTTCATTATTTAGCAGTAGTGAGCTTCCAACCCTATTTATCTTCCTCTTATCTCTTTTCAACTTTTTTTTTTTTTTTTTTGGTCCTAAAGCAAAAGCTAGTCACTCTCCTTGTCTTTTTTTTTTTAATGTATTTTAAAAAAATCTACAATTACATTTATTCATTCATTTATGTGTTCATCATTTACTTAACAAAAAGTCTGGTAGACTTCATCTGTGTAGGGCCAGATTACAAAAAATAACTAATATTGTAGGCTTTTTAGGCCACACAATTTCTGTCACAACTACTCAAATCAGTTATTGAACATGAAAGCAGTCATAGACAGTGCACAAATGAATGGACCTGGCTGTGATCCAATAAGACTTTACTTAAAAAAAAAAAAAAAGATAGAAAAGTGGGCTGTTTTGTGCTCACACCCAATTTAACACATCGATTAGCTCTTGTGTTCTCATTACTATGCCACTATGTTAGGTTCTGGGGAATACAGATAAATAGAACTCGGTTCCTGCCTCAAACTAGTAACAGGTTACTATTCCAAGAAACAAGGCTGGCCTTAGACCAAGTCATTTTTGGTCCCTTGTTCATCTATCTGCTACTTTTCTCTTTGCCAGTATCTCTGGCCCTGTGCTGCCCGCCCCCATATGCCATCCAGAGTGACTTGGTGTTGCATCAGTTCTCTTCCATTCCTCCCCTAGCACTACATGCTGGCTCTTGGCACATTGTCCCCAACTAGCAAAAGGACATAATAAAATAATATACATCAAAGAGTGAATTACTGGCAGCAGCTTAATTTGTTCATCCTTCAGGAGTACTTATGTATTAAAAGAGGCTATTTTAAATTTACAGACATCTACTTTAACCTGTAAAACTCTTGGCAGAGGGCTAGGGGAGAATTTTCTTGTCAGCAAAGTCCATGATGCAATCTAAATCCCACAGCATCAGTGACCACACATCCCTTTCTGTGATAATGAAGATAACCAACCTGCAAAGTTAGCACCATAGCAATCACTATCCCCTGAGTGCTTTCCAGGTAAGATCTACTTTGAACTTCCGAATAACCCTATGAATCAAGTGCCATTAGTATTATGCCCATTTTTAGATGAGAAAACTAAAGCTAAGAGAGGCTAGATAATTTGGTAAAAGTCTACAACTCCTACATAGCCCAGATGGTATTTGACACAAAAATGTTCAGCCTCAAGACAGTCTCTGTAAAGAAGCAAGTCTTCTTTAGATCAGAATGTTGAGCTCCTGTAATAGAGTCTTAAAAGAGGAAGGAAAATTGGAGATTGTTTAGTACAACCTTATTTTAAGGATGAGGAAACTGAGGCCAGAGAGAGTTTTGGATTTGACAAAGTCACTGCAGACTGCTGGGTGTAAAATGCTGTTCTTAACAGTGTTTGAAAAAAATGTATTTGCCTTTGTTAGTTTTGTGTTTGAGTACTA
The DNA here is from genome assembly GCF_011800145.1 of Mirounga leonina. NCBI lineage: Eukaryota > Metazoa > Chordata > Mammalia > Carnivora > Phocidae > Mirounga > Mirounga leonina. The sequence goes on along the minus strand of NW_023270374.1, from coordinate 9,922,637 downwards.
CATGGCCTCTTGACAAAATAGCAATAAAAAAAACCATGAATTCATTAGAAAAAGATTTCTTCCTGCTGGGGACATTAGTCTGTATAAGATTGTAACATGTGCAACTTTGCTCTTCTAAGCTTCCATTCATTATTAATCATGGGCCAACTGGGGACACCTCATTGCCTGTCATCCACTGGGTGAGTGAGTCTTCGTGAAGCAAACCCACCCACAGTGCTCTATTGAGTGGGAGAGGAGAACAATACATTCCTTCATTAAAAGCTCACATCTAGACACCAGGACTGACTATGCCTTCTCTGAATTTCCCAGAGGGTAGCTGAAAGCCCTGACAAAACATAGTTAAAGCAAGAGATTGCTGTCTTTTTTATAAAGACTGTAAAGAATTTCCCAGTCAGATGGCTCAATTGCCTGAGCAGTCTGCTTTCCGTAGTGAATTCCAGCTAGTTAGAGCAAGAAATGCTCAATTAAAAACAACCAGAATTGTAAAAAAAAAATAAAAATAAAAAAACCACCACCAACAAAAAAACAAACAGGTTCTTACATCTTATGTTTATTGTAGGTGTAATTTTAGCCTCCTGTTTTTTATAGGTGTATTTTCATAATAGCTTTTAAAAATCAGGGTGGATTTAGAAGCTAAAGATCTAAGTATCACATATTCTTGAGATACTGGAATCTGATTGTGTAAATTGTCGTGAGGCTAATGGAAACTCATAGCCTCAATCTGCACTTCATATTGGGTGTTTATCCTCCCAGTATCTTCTCATGAGGACTGGTTTACATAAAATAAGGATTAAACAATAGGGATGTCTTCACCAACTACACTGCTGGCTTCATTTTCATTTGGAAAAAAAAATGTTGGGCAGAGAGAAATGACCTGTCCAATTTGTAAAATTATATGTCAAATCCCTTCTATATATGTCAATTCAATCAACCTAGAACAGAGATAAACTACGAGTTCTTGCTACAAGAAGTCTACAAAACATAGATAGCTTTGGTTGCCTGCCCATACTGAGGGTCAGGTAACTCTGAGTAGTACTAAACTGACAAGGTAACAAGGGGACTAGATATTCTGGAAATGCAGAATATGGTGGTAAAAACTGGGTGACTTTGAAGCTGATCCAGGAAGAATAATAAAAAAAATTGCTACTCATCCCCTACCTACATCTACTTTTTGATTTATTACGATTTTCCACCCTATCCGCTTTTTGATTTACTGAGATTCTAAGGCAACCATTACTTTTGTGTGTGTTGTTCAGCAAATGTACCGACTCATATCATTCTCATATCAATTTTTATAAAAGAAATTGAGACTCAGAAAGGTTAACTGCTCAGTATTACATTGTTATTAAGTTGTGTAGCTGGAATGTGAACCCAGTTATTCTTATTCCAACCTGGATACTCTTTCTACTGGAACAGGCTGCTCCCCATGGTGGGGGTTGGGGCACAGGCAGGGGTGAGAGGGTGGTGACCATGGTGGAGGAGGAAGAGAACACTCTTCATCTCTTCTCACATATGCTTTTAAGGATATGGATAACAATTATTGTGTCAGGAATAGGCTCACTTGTACATAACAATTTCTCATTATTCCAAAGTTAGGTTGTCCAGGGTAGGTACAGCTGCTCAACACTGTTCAGAAAGATCTAAGCATCTTCTCTCTTTCTGCCCTGTCATCTTTAGTCTGTTGGTGTGGCTTCACGGGGGTAGGATGGCTGCTGCTCTTCCAGTTATCACAACTGTATTCAATCATTCATATCTTTGCTTTTAATAGGAAATGCAGGTGTTTACCCAGAGCTCCTAGCAGTCTTCCACTTCTACTTCATTATAATTGTGTCATGTAGTCACTCCAGCATTATGGGAGCGGTCATCCTTCCTGAGCTGGACACACTACCATCCCCAAGCAAACAGGGCTCTGTTGTGCAGAAAAAAGGGGAAATGGCTAGTAGATAGTCAATATACATTGTCTGCTACCGTTACGGATTGGGTGCTCTGAGCCTTCTTCTGTATACCTGAATACATATTGTCAATACTCACCCTAGTCTCACCCTTTGTTAAGCTTCAGGGAAATAAAACATAGCTGCTCTTCAGAAGAAGGTGGCAGACCCTGATTTACTGCATGATACATTGCTTGCACCCCTGTCATATTTTCCCAAAAAGGAAAATAAGCCTGGCCTCAGAAGCCTCACTGTACCTAGCATGGAGTGCTATTCTATTTTATCCACTCTGTTTCCTTTCACATTTCATGAACGTTCTCTTTAATTATTTTATTATATCTCTAGGACTTACATAAGTTTAGAAGTCGTGTCCTCTTACTTGTATGCGTTACCTGGTCTAGCATGGCGAGACATGAGCCATCCAAATGATGGACTTTTCTCTCTGGAAAGAGTAAATGTTTTAAATAAAAGCATATCAGAAACTTAGGTTGTTGTTTCTAAAACTAAGGTTGACTACATAAAGCATTCCACATGTAGGCCCTTTCATGACTGGCTTTCCTTGCATCGAGAAATGAATATTTAATGTTCATCCTATATAATGGCATAAATACATTACTGGAATAGAGAATGTATGAAGAAGAAAAAAAGAATGAAAATCTGAATTGGGGCTTAACAACAGCCCAGCTGTGTCCCAAGTGGGTCTTCCTCTGCAGCAAGAAGAGTCATTGTTTCGTGTCCCCTTTACTGTGGTGAACCAGCAGTGTGGAAGCCACCACCCTGAGTCACGAGCAGAAGTGACCAAAACCACCGTGAAAGTACCATGTTCCCTGCCCTCCAAGAAAACCAACTATGAAAGAAGTGGGGAAGTTGAAAAGACAATGAGTTTCCTCCACTCAGTTTTTCTGCTATAGGCTTAGAACAGTCCTTCACTTTAAGCCACAAACCTATTTAAATAACCTATAAAATAGAAAGCTACTCTCCTTAACTTCGGCTGTGTGTTTTCTCACGCTGTTCTAGTGTAGCTCCAGGTTTACCTCCTGCTGAGGTAACTGGGTACTGCTAGAAACACTGAGCCTCAGGACACCCTCATCAGCTTAGACATCTCTTGCTTTCTGGAAGCATTCACTGACCCCATGGTTTAATTGACTGATCCTCGTGGAAATCCCACCACACACTTTAATTTTTCTTAGAACTCATATCACTATTTTGTGGTTGAACTATATTTATTGTGAGGCTGTGTCCAGCTCACTGTTCTGTCCTCAGGGCCTAGTTGTGTGTCTCCTATCTTTCTTTTCTTTTTTTTTTTTTTTAAAAGATTTTATTTATTTATTTGAGAGAGAGGGAATGAGAGACAGAGAGCATGAGAGGGAAGAGGATCAGAGGGAGAAGCAGACCCCCCTGCTGAGCAGGGAGCCCGATGCGGGACTCGATCCCAGGACTCCAGGATCATGACCTGAGCCGAAGGCAGTCGCTTAACCAACTGAGCCACCCAGGCGCCCTTCTTCCTTTTTTTTTTTAAAGGATTTTATTTATTTATTTGACAGAGAGACACAGCAAGAGAGGGAACACAAGCAGGGGGAGTGGGAGAGGGAGAAGCAGGCCTCCTGCGGAGCAGGGAGCCCGATGCGGGGCTCGATCCCAGGACCCTGGGATCATGACCTGAGCCGAAGGCAGCTGCTTAACCGACTGAGCCACCCAGGCGCCCCATCAGCTGACTTTATTTATTTATTTATTTATTTATTTATTTATTTATTTATTTATTTGAGACAGAGAGAATGAGAGAGAGAGAGAGCACATGAGAGGGGGGAGGGTCAGAGGGAGAAGCAGACCCCCCTGCTGAGCAGGGAGCCCGATGCAGGACTCGATCCCGGGACTCCAGGGTCATGACCTGAGCCGAAGGCAGTCGCTTAACCAACTGAGCCACCCAGGCGCCCTCTTTTCTTTTTTTTTTTAGATTGAAATTAATCATGTAAGGGAAGCTAGGTATGCAGGATTTGCTTCAGGATAAAAAGAAGGAATAAGAAGCTTTTGAGGGCAGTTGGCTGCCCAGTGGATAAAAGGAAGCAAGTTCCTTGGTTCTGGGTTTTCTGTCTACTGTGATGCCATCACACAGGTTGGCTTTGGTTATTTATTCAGTTCCATTTCAAGTAAAATAAAACATTTGCGCTTGGAATATTTCACCATGCTTTACCAAACCATGATAGTGATTTGGTTTGCAAGAGTGGCTGAGGTATGGCAATGCTGCTGATTTGCCTCTAGATTTAGCCAGTACCCCGGCTAACGGAATAGAGAGGCAGAATTGCAGGCTCCTCAGTGGTGCCCCGTGAGAGAGGAAAGAAAAATAGCAGCAGTCTCATAAGAGGAGATCTCAATTTCTGGTTATCCTCTTTGTTGGACATGAACCAGTCACATGAGGTTAGATTCGCCATTGGTGCCTTGAATAACAAATCTGGAGGGCATCTTACACTAAGGGAAGAAGGAATCCAAGTCAAACCTTGAACAACTGTCTTTCACAGGGGCTCTCACAGGAATTTCTTGATCAGTAAAATTTGACAATGTAAAGGTCAAGGCCCCTTACTCCAATGAGAAGCTTGGTGGTTAAAGGCTGGAGACAAAAAACTTGGGTGTAATCCCAGGCTCACCACTTACAAGCTAAATGATGCTGAGCAAATTACCTGACCTCTTTGTTTTCTTCATGTGAAAAATGGTAATGATAATAGTAACTGCTTTGTAGGATCTTCATGAGGATTAAGTTGTATTTAATTTAGTATGTTAATATTTGCAAGGTGCTTAGAATAGTACTAGGAATATAGTAGTATACATGTTTTTTAATAAATTATCAGCAAGAGTACTGAGGGCTCTGAGGCTGATGACAGCGACAGAGAAATTGTAGTCACAGGGTCCACTAGGTAGAGTTGAGAGCCAGACGGAAGGTGACCCAGCTGACAGATGGAAACCTTGAAGGAATGATCTCAGTGATGGATGGCCAATATGCAGATGAACAGCTGGGGCTGGACATCCTACAAGCCTGGAAATAGCAAGGGCTTTGCAAAGTCTCTGATGCGATGAGCTTTATATTTCCTAAATGGAATTTATCTTTTTGAGCTGGTGAGACTTCCCTGTGTTCTGCTGTGGCATTTTCCAAGCTGTGCTTCCTTTCCATATCTTTCATCACCTCATGCTCCTTTGGGCTATTTTCTAGGTTTTAGTAACCTCCCTTGACAAGAGAAATGGAGCTCAGGATCTAAGCAGTGGTCCAAGCCACACAGATGTTACGGGTCAAGGAAGATCAGTTACATTTCCTGAGATGCTCTTCATTGGGTGGTGGTATTACATGAATGGCACTGTAGATATTCATCCTTGGAACCTGGCTGGTCGAAGATGCAGTAAATACAAGAGGAAGTTAAAAGATGAACTTGACTGTGTATATCCTTTCCATTTTATAAACTGCCTACATAGTAAGCACACTGACTGACAAGACCTATAGATAAATGCAGTCAAATTGCCCATTACTTGCATAATTGAGAACTATAAATATTTTAAATAATAAAATTGTGAAAAATTTCTGTATTAGTGTTCCAGGAACGTTTTAAATCTGTAAAGACTGTGGGATTCATAGAGATGGCTGAATATGAAATCTTCCCTTTCATATCTCTGAGATCAAAAATTTTCCTAGATGTTTCAAAAGCCTTCAAAATTGGGAAGAGTGAATATGTGAGCAGTTACAAGGAAGGAAGCCCAGAAGAGTGAGTACAGGGTAGTCCTTCTGGGAAGATGTACTTAGGAAAAGGAAGAAGAGCAAAGAAAAAAGAAATGCAAAAATAGAACTAATTTGACACTGTATATATGTCTTTCATTGCTGTACATCCTTTGCCCCCAAAGGGTATAATTTGATGTGATTTAGTAAGGCCTTCTGCTTTAATTAGGTATCTTAGTCCTTGAAAATTGAGACTAATCCCCAATGTGTATGAGAGGCATGAGATATTTAAATATTACCAGAGAAATACAAGAGCAATATAAACTAATATCCCAAGGCAGATCCTCTTAATAGATTTGTAATGCTTGTACATAGAGGAAAAAAGAGAAATAGTATTTGTTCTAAGATTTTCTATAATTCAGTCTTTAATATGTTTGCATATCTAATTGTGTATATATGTGTTTATGTCTCTATATTTTGTAACTATGGTAAATGTTGTTAGTTTTAGATGGAATACCCACTTTTACTTCTTCATAAATAGTAAACTGAATTTTATTTGGGATGGCAATGTACCCAACTTTTTTTACTTTTTAAGACATGTTTCCCAGACTCCTTTGTGATTGTGTATTCATGGTTCTGGGCAATGCTATCTACGTGGAAGTTGCTGGGGATTCTAGCAAGTTGTTGTTTCTTGATAAGTGCAATGCCCCTGCTTCCTTGTCCCTTCCACTTCTTCTTCTTTGGAACTCAGCTTTTAGGGCTGGAGGTGGAGATCCTTAGGATGGAAGAGCCACCACCCTAAGAATGGCAGACAATAATAAGAACAATCCCAGGGCTTTGAAGAATATGTGGAACTATGACTTGTTAGGGGGAAAAGATAAAGTCACAATGGTTTCAGCCACTCATATTAACTATAATTATAAGGGTATATGTGGAGCAACAGAGCATGAGGGGGGTTAAGAGAAATTCTCATTCATTCAGTATCGATTGCCAAGGCTTAGAAAGGAATGTCTCAGATTTGATACCTTTTGTGTGGATGTAGCTGTAAATGTGGAAATTTTACAACGACATCCAACCTTAGCCACAATACATTATTTTCACACTTACAGTGCTTGAAAGTATAGTAGGTACACTGCACTGGTGTGTTCAACTTCAGAATAATTCTAGGTTTGTTTGTTTTATCCCCCAGTGGGGATGTCATGATAGAAATTTATCAATAAGATTTTGATTTTATACCAAATACATTTAACTTATTTATTTGATTTGATCTTTCCTCGGTATCTTGTTTATTCACTATACTATGTTATGGGGAATCTAATTTGGCAAGATTGTTTCTAATGCTACTATGTAGATAAGAAGACACATTTTAAAGCAAATTATAATGGATAAACCAACAGATGTTAAGTGCTTAAAGAACTGTACTGGGAAGCCCGATGTGTGTGGCAATTACAGAAGGATCAAGCGTGCAGGTACTATGTATTTTCTTACCTCGCCAACCACTGGGCCAAGAGGGCAGTTGATCCCTCCTGGACATTTCAGAGACCTGCTACTCTACCTGCTTGTAAAAATTTGGTTTCTCTGAGATTTATGCCATTGAGCTGCCTCCCCTGTTGTTTGCCAACCTTCTGCACACCCACCTTCACTGACCAAAGACTTGGGCCTTCTTCTCTATTCTTCTCTATTCAGGTCTTGCTCTTCCTGGTGATTGAAATCCTTATATGTGCAACCCTACCACAGCATTGCCTCTCACTTGCTGGACATCATACCACTCATAAATACTTCAGAACGTACCTCCAAAAGATAAAACACTACTAAGAAACACATCCATAATACATTAATGAGCAGTTTCAATTCACACATCTTGAGTTGTCTTATCTGTTTTCAGTTTCTTTGTTTAAATAAGGATCCAAATAAGGCCCATATGTTTTATGTAGTTGCTATGTCTTTTAAATTACTCTCTCTCTCTTAAATTTTTATTAAGATATTAAATACAGTAAAGAGAGAAAAGTACACTAATCTAAGATATACAGCTCAATGAATTTTTGTATAACTACCATCCAGATCTAAATATAGAATATCCCTAGCACTTCTGATTTCTTCATGCCCCTTATTCATCTATACCACTCCCTGGGAGGTAACCACTGTTCTGCTTTTAAATCTGTCTTTAAATCTGTTTTAATCTGTCCGTCTGCTCTCCATTTCCTTCCTTCCTTCCTTCCTTCCTTCCTTTCTTCCTTCCTTCCTTCCTTCCTTCCTCCCTCCCTCCCTCCCTCCCTCCCTCCCACCCTCCCTCCCTTCCTTTTCTTCTTTCCCCCCTTTCTTCCTTGGTTTTTGCAATTTTTTTTTTGTTCCATAGAGTATCTCATAATTGAGATTTTTGCTAATGACATCATTAGTGTCATTTAACATGTTATTCTGTCCCCTATATTGCCACTATATGATAGTCATGGCTAAATTAGATCCAGCATATGCATAAACACGTAACACACACATACATAAATATACAGACGTGTGTGTATATGTATACATATGCACATATACACACACACACAAATATACACATACCATTAATTTATTAAGAGCTGCAAAATGGGGGGTGCCTGGGTGGTTCAGTTGGTTAAGCATCTGCCTTCAGCTCAGGTCATGATCTTGGGGTCCTGAGACAGAGCCCCGCATTGGGCTCCCTGCTCAGTGGGGAGTCTGCTTCTCCATCTGCCTGCCATTCCACCAGCTTGTGCTCTCTCTCTCTCTCTCAAATAAATAAAATCTTAAAAAAAAAGAGTTGCAAAATAGTGATATTCTAATTCTATATTTTGTTCTCCATTTATTAATTTCAATCATCTGTAAAGAAAAACTTCTCTTTGTCAGCTCTTAGGTTACCAAAGTTACAGCTCCAATAGAAAAGGTAGGGAAAATCCTCTTACTTTCTGTTTATTTACCAGTTTTCAAAATAATGACTCGGTCCCTTAGTATTTTCCAAAAGTGCCCAATAATTTTGCTTTTACAAAACATGAATTTTAAACCCCTATTTAGTATGTTCCAATCCATTACATTTATTATCCTTATTAGTACTCCAACTGTTCTATCATTGGTCACTAAGAGCTTATTCAAATAGGCTCCTACGCCTGCATTGGTGGTTCAGTGGTAGAATTCTCAAATAGGCTCCTAAGTCTTTTAGACATGACCCTACTGGTTTTTAATAGATTCCTTATTCTTTAATGCAACAAAATATTGCAGGCCTATCTTATATATTTTCTTCCCCAGATCTGGAATCAGCCATTTTTCCAAGGAGCATAGAAAAGAAGTTTTAGAATGGGAGATAAAACCAGTGCTACAAATAATCCAGCAGCAAAAGAAAACAAAACAAAAACTGATGACATAGAAGAAAGAGAAAAAATGCATGCATATCTTTGAGTAGTGAAGACGGGCTGGGATCTGGTAAAGGATTGACTTTTAGTGGGAGCAAACAGCTAGTCTTCTATAATAATATGAGTTTATTAGTCAGGGATGTGTATATATAGTGGAGGAGAGAGAGAGGCTGGAGATGCAGAGAAGAGCTAATGTTGTAATGGAGTCCAAAGAGGACACTTATCTTGATGAGCAATGAGTAATATATGGAATTGTTGAATCACCGTATTGTACACTTGAAACTAATATAACACTGTATGTTAACTATATTGGAATTAAAATTAAATTAAAAAAACAGAAAAACAAAAAGTAGACTGCAGATTGAATTCCCTCTTCTTCAGAGGACCTCAGTCTGTTTTCTCTTAAGGCCTTCAACTGATTGGATGAGGCCCATCCACATTATGCAGTATAGAGTATAGTCTGTTTTGCTCCAGCTCTACTGATTTAAAAGTTACTGCCATCTAAAAAATACCTTACAGTATCATGCAGTGTTTGACCCTATATCTGAGTATCATGGCCCAGTCAAATTGACACATAAAATTAACCATCTCTAGGAGTGAAAGTGCAGATGCTGGCTGATAGACATGATGAAGAGGCTGTAGGTTTCTTCATATCTCTGTTCAACTGTCACCTCAGAGCAGGCATCTCAGACCTCCCTGACTATATCTCACCCCCTATCATACATGTATCTCCATCATTCTCATCTGAGCGACTGCCATCTCTCATGTGGAATGCAGCAGAGCCCCTCCCCATCCCTGATAGTCTTCCTGCATACACATTGCCACCATATAATCCAGTCCCTCCACTGCAGACAAGGTCATATTTCCCTTCACATAAAAAACTAATTACATAATACTCTGCTCAAAACTTTAATATTTTTCCATTGTCTAAATTAAACTGAGGGGCATCTGGGTGGGTCAGTTGGTTACGCATATGACTCTTGATTTAGGCTCAGGTCATGATCTCAGGGTCATGCGATCAAGCCCCACGTTGGGATCCACTCTGGGTGTGGGGTCTGCTTAAGATTCTTTCTCTCCCTCTGCCCATCCCCACCCACCCACCACCCTCTTGTATGTGTGTGGGCTCTCTCTCTCTCAAAAAAAGTTAAAACAAATTAAACTTAGACTTTTTAACATGACCTTTAAGACTCTTCAATACCCAGTCCCTGCTAACTTCTGCAGTTTCATCTGGCCATGTCCAAAAGAGATGCTCACCAGTTTTTGATCCCTTGAATGCTTGATCCTGCCTCCTATCATGAGATCTCTGCACCTTTGCATATGCAGTATACCCTGCCTAGAATGCTCTTCCTTTCCCTCTTTACCTTGTCAGCTTCTTCTCTTTGTTCATACCTCAGCGAAACTGTCTCTTCACAGCATCTCTGATGATCCCTTACCCCTCCATCACTCTTGTAAACCTTCAACAACTCTCCCTCATGGCACTCACCACAATTGCAGCCCCCCCTCATTTGTTCAATCCCTCCATTAATGTCTATCCACCTCCCACAGCAGCAGCATGGAAGTTCCCTGACACACAGAAGGTGCTCATGGGGAGTTTGTTTAGTGACTGAGTTTACATGTTGTGAATATCAGGATTACCATTTAGGTTACAATATGAAATATAGACTAGAACATACTAAAGTAAATAAGTGACATAGATAATAAATGCTATGAGTTCAGAAGACAGAGAAAATTTACTGTGAGCTATTGAAAATCTGGCAGAGGAAGGACCTGAAATTCATCTAGCAAGATGAGTGGTGTTCAGAGGAAGTGGCACAGTAACATGGTTAAGGGCAAAGATGCCCAAGTTTGACATGTGAATCCCAGCTGGACCACTCAGTATCTGTATAACGTTGGAAGAGTGCTTTATTGTCTCTAAACCTGAATCCCTTTATCTGTAAGAAAAAAAAAAAGAAGAAGAAAAGGAATAGTACTAGTGCTAGCTCCCATTTACTGAGCATTTACAATAATCCAGAGACTATGCTCAGAGTGGTATGTGGATTATCCCATGAAATCTCAACCCATGAGATGGGTGTTCTTCTTGTTCCTATTTTGCCAATAAGAAAATAGAAGCTCAGAAATTTGAAATGACTTGCTCAAAGCCACATATCATATTAGCACCAACTCATAAGTGAGGATTAAATGAGGTAATGTAGAAATCATAGCACACAGGAAGTACTCACTAAAGCACTGTTGTCTTCATCTCTGCTGATAAAGTGGAAAGCAAGTTTTCTGGCAGCACGGCAAAGGCCTGGAGATAGTGGAGCATGTGATGGACCCCAAGAAAACAGATCAGGCCAGTCTGGCTCCTTAAGAGGGCATGAGTAAGGGTAGAGGGGAGACAGAGCTGGAAAGGTGGGCAGGGAAGGCCTCTGAATCGCTTTACAGACACTGATACTTAGGGAGGGGATCCCAGTGTTTTGTATCAAATTGCTGTTTACTGCCTTACTCTGTACAACAAATAGTGGGGTGCAGGTGGGAATTAAGCCAACATATGCGATTTGGGTCCCATGTGTGTCATTAAAGGTGCTGCTGTTTGCCCCAGGTTACAGGTATTTCCCTCTTCCTAGTCAATAAGGTTCAGGGATATATTTTACATATATTTTGCAGAAAGTAATTCATTTGTGCTTTTGCCCTCCCTCCCTAAAATAGGATTCAAAGAACTCAACAGTGTCCTAAGAAATGTTTAACTGAAAACCCCTTAGCCCATTAAGTCTGCCTCCTTCCCCCAGGTCCTCAACTTGGCAATTTGCTTAATAGAAAGGAATAATTCATTTGATCCTCCCCAAAGGTTGAGCCCAGGGTATACCTGGGTGCAATGCCAATTGCTGGTTTGCCAGAAGCTGGTAGCCATTAGCTGAGTGGCTTCCATAAGCTACCCTTGGGAGGATTTTGTTTCCAAGGCTGGTGCCTGGAGTTACCTGTAGGACATACTGACTTGAAGGGGACATTGAAAGAGGCCACGGAAAAGGGACCAAAGGTGGGATAGAATTCCCATGGGAACCCGGGGCACGTTCAGTATTGGCCCAGTGACAGACATGCTCCTACTCCTGAATGTGGAGCGTTGGCTGAGATCCCACCCCAGCTTCTTTAAGCACACAAACCCTGTGGAAGCATCCCAGAAATCTTTACTGAAAGTCTTATTCATGAAAGCAGGGGCACCTTCAATAATGAAACAACAAACAAATCCATACCTCACACTGAACTTAAAGGCTAGGGGAAGGGAGAATGACTTTTGCCACAACTTTGCATATGCTTTTCCTATCCCCCACAGCTTCACAGTGCTTAGGGCTTGTGCTCTTCTAGCTAACAAACCACAGTTGCCACCGGACTGATTCAAAGACATCTGAAAGGCTGTTAACCTGACAGTAAAAACTAGAACATCAGGAATAGCTTGTTTGGAATCTGTGCAGATATGTGAAGAGAGATAAGAGACAACTGTGAAGGTCCTGGAGGAATGGGATCTAAGTCGATGGAGTTTGCTGCAGCTGGCTAGGACAGACCATAAAGCCTTTTTACTCATGGGAATTCTAGCAAGAGAGCTCTATGGAGGCTAGGATAGGTCTTTTGCTATTATTCCATGCAAGGCCTTTTACATAATAATAATTGTTATTATGTCTATCTCATTACTATTATTCCATAGAAATTCTTTCATTACTTTTCCCATGCCACAAAATGATGGGCAGATGCAGGTTTGTAAGGACTCATGAATAAGGCATCTGGGTTGTTGTAGTCTTGCCAAAAAGAACATGGTACAACCATTATTCATATTTCTTTTTTGCTATTGAACATCTTTTATTGGTAGCTGGGTCTGTAGATATATGGAGGTCCTTAGAATTAAGAGAAATGTTTTTCCCCTATCTAGTGATTTATGAAAAGCGATCATGTAGCATTTTTAGTACTCTATTTTACATGATTAATTGGTGTTTGCCCCAAAGAGTTTCTTAGTGAAGTAAAGTTGGAATTTTCCAGCTTAAATGAGTTTATTTTATTTGGTAGACTGAGTCTTTAATATACATTTTGGCATTATTTCTCAAATTTATTTGAAAAATAAACACCTTTTCTTCTCTTTTCCTTCCCTTTTATGAGGAATCACCGGGAGGGCTTGTTAAAATGCATATCCCTTGGCTCCACATCCAGAGCATATCCCTTGGCTCCACATCCAGAGATTTTAGTAGAGCACTCTGGGGGAGAAACATAGGAATTCGCCTTTTGAAAGGGCCCTCAGGGTGATTCTGATGCAGAGTTCTGTGAACCATATTTGAAAACACTGACTGGGACAAAGTACCACTTAGAGGACTGAAGAGATATAGAGGAGTCATGAGTGGAAGTCTCTAGAACAAATAAATATTCCCTCTTGGAAGTCAAAAAAAGTCTGTTCTTTTTTTTTTTTTTTTTCCAAAAGAGACTGATTGAAGGTCTGTCTATGAAAAACCCACAGCTAACATCATACTTAATGGTGAAGAACTAAAACGTTACCCCTAAGTTCAGGAATAAGACAAGAATGCCCATACCACTTTTATTCAACATGATCCAGGAAGTTTTAGCCAGGGCAGTTAGATAAGAAAAAGAAATGAAGGGCATCCAGATTTGGAAGGGAAAATGAAAACTTGCTCTATGTGCAGATGACATTTTATACATAAAAACCCTAAGAAATCTGCAGGAAAAAAAACCAAAAAACTATTAAAGCTAATATGAGTTCAGCAAAGTTGCAGGATACAAGATCAATATACAAAAATCAGTTGTATTTCTATACACTAGCAATGAACAATCTGAAAAGGAGATCAAGAAAACAATGCCAATTATAATAGCATCATTCTTATGAATAAATTTAACCAAGGAAATGTAAGACTTTTGCACTAAAAACTATAAAACATTGTTAAGATAAATTAAAGAAGGCTTAATATATGGAAAGACACCCCATGTTCATTGACTGAGAGACTTAATAGTGTTAAGATGGCAATACTCCCCAAAGCAAGTAACGGATTCAGTATAATCTCTATCAAAATTCTAACTGCACTGTTTTGCAGAAATTTACAAGCTGATCCTAAAATTCCTATGAACTACCAAAGGAACCCAAAAAGCCAAAACAATCTTTTCAAAAAAAAAATAAAGTCAGGGGTACCTAGGTGGCTCAGTTGGTTAAGCATCTGATTCTTGATTTTGGCTGACATCATGATCTCAGGGTTGTGGGATCAAGCACTGTTGGGCTTTGCACTCATCAGGGAGTCTGCTTGAGATCCTCTCCCTTTGCTCCCACTCCCCCTGCCTGTGTGCCCTGTCTCTTTCTCTCAAATAAAATAAGTAAGTCTTTAAAAAAATTAAAGTCAGAGGATTTGCACTTCCTGATTTCAGTATTTACACTTTCTGATTTCAGTATTTACTGCAGTTATAGTAATCAATATATATATATATATTCAATTATATATATAAGTAAATGTAATATACTTATATATGTATACATATATATATACACATATATAACTATATATGTATATTCAATTTTTTTCACAAAGATACAAGGCAATTCAGTGGAGAAAGAAGAGCCTTTTCAAAAAATGATGTTGGGTGAACTAGATAGCCACATCCAAAAAAAAAAATGAATTTGGACCCCTGCCTCCCAACATCTACAAAAAAGGAACTCAACAAAGACCTAATACCTAAACGTAAGAGCTAAAACCATAAAGCTCTTAGAAGGAAACAGATGTGAATCTTTGTGATGTTGGATTAGGCAAGAGTATCTTAAATATGACACCAAAAGCACAATAAAGAAAAAAATAGATAAACTGGACTTTATCAAAAATAAACTTTTGTACATCAAAGAACATTGACAAGAAATTGAAAAGAATGGGAGTGGGCGCCTGGAGTCCCGGGATCAAGTCCCGCATCAGGCTCCCTGCTCGGCGGGGAGTCTGCTTCTCCCTCTCCCACTCCCCGTTTGTGTTCCCTCTCTCGCTGTGTCTTTCTCTGTCAAATAAAATTAAAAAAAAGAAAAGAAAAGAATGGGAGAAACCCATAGAATGGGAGAAATTTTTGCAATTCATATCTCTTTTTTTTTTAAGATTTTATTTATTTATTTGTCAGAGTGAGAGAGAAAGAGAGAGAGAGTACAAAGCAGGGGGAGCAGCAGACAGAGGGAGAAGTGGGCTCCCAACTGAGCAAGGAGCCTGATGCTGGACTCGATCCCAGGACCCTGGGATCATGACCTGAGCCAAAGGCAGACACTTAACCGACTAAGCCACCCAGGCGTCCCTGCAATTCATATTTCTTAATAAGGGTTCTAGTGTCCATTACTACAATTCAGCAACAAAAAGACAAACCATCCAATTTAAAAAATGGGCAAAGAACTTGGATAGACAGTGGCCAATAAGCACATGAAAAAGTGCTCACCATCATTAGGAAAACTCAAATCAAAACCACAGTGAGATTCCATTTCACACCTACTAGAATGTCTGTAATCAAAAAAAGCAGACGGTAACAAGTGCTTTGGCAAGGATATGGGGAAAGAATGGAACTCATACATTGCTCGTGGCAATGTAAAATGATGCAGGCTGCTATAGAAAACAGGTAAAAGTTCCTTATAAAGTTACACACAGAATTGCCATATGACCCAGCAATTCTAATCCTACACATAACCAAGAGATTGAAAACAGGTATTCACACAAATACATGTATATGACTATACTTGTAATAGCCAAAAAGTGGAAACAACCCAAATGTCTATCAGCTGTTGAACAGATAAGCCAAATGTGGTATATTCATGCAATGGGCTATTATTCAGCCATTAAAATGAATGAAGTACCGACTCATGGTACAATATGGTTGGACCTTGAAAATGTGCTAAGTGAAAGAACCCAGACAAAAAAGGTCACGTCTTTTATGATTGCATTGTATGAAATGTCTAGAATAGGCAAATCCAAAGACAGAATGTAGGTTAGTGTCTGCCAGGTGCTGAGAAAAGAGGAGAATGGGGAGTGACTGCTAATCAGCACAAGGTTTTTGTCTTTGTTTTGAGTGATGAAAGTGTTATGGAATTAGTGGTGTTGGATGTACAAGTTGTGAATATGCTAGCAACCACTGAATTGTACACTTGAAACTGGTGAATTCTCTGGTATGTTAATTATGTTTCAATAAAGTTTTTTTTTTTTAATAGACTAAACTGGTTATGGTGCTAAAGTTTAAAGGAGGCAAAAACAAATAGGGCCTTGCGTCAGCCCTCAAACATCTCTATTGTACAAAGGGGACATGCAATCCCATCAGCATATCAATGTGGGGCAGCCTCCAGGAGTGATGGGAAGATACTCCCCAATGAGGTGCTACTCCAGATAAAGCAAAAATCCCCAATTAAGTCTTTCTGGTGTCATCTGGTGCTGTGCTTCTCTTGGAGTCTGTGCTCCAGCTCTATCTTAAACCCTATACTCCTCCCCAACACAGGGCCTTTGCACATGCATTCCCTGCCCTGGGAATGCTGTTCCCTTACACTTCTTGTTTAGTTAATTTCTCCTCATCTTATAATTCTTAGCTCACACATCATTGCCTCAGGAAATCTTCCTACCCTGCCCTTCATAATCAGGTCAAATGGCCAACTGTATGCTCTCTTGTCTTGCAACTCTTCCCCATAACTTACACGTGCACTTTCACGCTGGTGTGTTTCTTTCATTTTATTGTCTTTTCCTGCCAGATTTTGAAGTTGTTGAGTGTAGGGACCTGTCTGCTTTTGCTCACCACAATAACATCAGCGCTTCTCAGTGTCTGGCACACAATAAAGTCTCAATCGGTACATGATGACCAGCCAAATAAATGAATAGAAATATCTGGCTATGCAAGAGAATATGGGGTTAGGGACTTTTCAGAGGACAGGGTGGTCCCCTCTGAGCTTGAGAGCTCACAGCTGTACCCTCCTTCCCCAAAGCTGCAACCGTTTGGTCATCTTACCCTCATGGAACCCTTGAGGTCCTTTGGTGTTACAGTTGTCATTTACATTTGAATCACCTGCAATGTAATATGAGGATAAGATGACTGCATGATTGCAATGCTCAGTGCAAGTGTTCAGCATTGTTTCATTGGGCTGTTAGGTCATGTCCAATTTGCTCACTCAAATACTTAATCATATTCTGCTGCCAGGTCTATAGAAGTCAGATAATGACAACCTTTGACCTCCTGGCTCAGCCCTAAGCATGCTACCAAATGAGCCTCACTGACCTTTTTTAATAAGAGGGTCTTTAATATGGATTAATCATATTATAATAATGTATTTGTTCTTTTTATTAGAGTCCTTGGGGAATGTCTTTTCCTGGTGAAATGTTATCTTACAGAGTAATAAAATCCAACTGGGTTTTATTTTTTAATTGAAAGATGAAAAGTTTTACTTAAAATGTTTCTTAAATGCTTTCAACTTGAAAACAAATGGCAGGCATGTATCTATCATTTTGCACTTATACCAACTTTACTAGTCTTGGCAATTGAACTAAAAAATGAGTCTGATAGCTAATGGAACATTTGTGGAGAAGACAAACAAATTGTCCAGGATAAACAAAACCAGTGTTTATTTTTAATCGATAGCAGCTGAGCACAGGGCGATGCAGTTAGCTCAAGGCACAGATCAAGCTCATTAAGTATCCCTGGCCTCTTATAAATCGTGGGATGTGTCGAATCTCGAATTAAACCAAACAAGACAATGGCTCAGTATCCTTCCCTTGTACCAGGCAGACAAGACTGGTTGGCAGAGAAACCCTGGGAGGGAGATTGAGCAAGGCTGTTTTCCCCCTTAGTGGTTTTGGAGGCTACGCAGTTGTCAGCTTAGGTGATTTGCCTCTTCAGAGGCCAAGGACTGGAGCCAAATGGCCTGCATGTGAGTACTGGATCCTGCACTTCCTAGCCAGCTGTAGCAGATTCTGTCAGTACCTTCCCCTTGCCACTCAGCCTACCCGGTTCCTGTGCTTGCTAAAGAGGCCCTGCACCTCAGGCCTAGGGGTGCTTGTTCTCTAGCCAAGAGGGTATGCTGTGCTCAAGTACAGACAGGCCAGAATCATAGAAAGTTAGCCAATCAGCATGGGGATTGGTAGGTAAATATCCTCTCTAAATCACCCCTCAGTGGAAAACTGCAGGTTGTGCTCTACACAGTTCCTCAGAGCGCCCCCAGCAGGATGGAGCCCTAGTTACCCACAGTAGTAACCCATCCATTAAGGTGCACTGTGCTCACTGGCTTCTTCTCTGCCATGCCCCACTCATCTTCCTCTTCACAGTGCTTTCTGAAATCATCTCCCACATAACCTACTTTTTCCAGAATCCTAATTTCAGTGTCTGCTTTTGGGGAAACCCAACCAGAGACATTTTGCGTCTGTGGGCCTTTTACTCTTAGGACAGCATTGAGGAAGTCAGAGATAGCTAGAGAGGCAGTCGGCCTGGTGGTTAAGAAGGCATACCCTAGAGGCAGAGTGCCTCACCATGTCCTGGCTTCGCCACCCACTGGGAATGTGATCTTACCTAAGACACAGAACCCCACTGTACCTCAGTTTCCTCAACCACAAAATGGGGCCACTGATAAAAAATGATGCCTACCTTATGGCCTTGCAGAGGGAATTAAATGAGTAATCCATTTATTACTTTGTGAATACTGCAGAGCACCTGGTAAGTGCTCCATGAAGGTTAGCTATGGTTATTTGAATCACAGAACATCAGACTGGGGGATCAAGTTTACAGGTGACCTAGTGTGACACCCTCATTCTCCACATTAAGCAATGGAGGACCAGAGAGACATGACGTTGTTTCCTCAGTGTCTCAGAGCTAGTGACAGCAAGACCCAAAGATCTCTCAGCCCAGTGAAAGATCTAACTTAAAAAAAAAGTTCCATCCCAAAAATCTATCTTCAGAACAGTCATACCTCCAAATATTCCATTAAGAAATAGAACCCAGGGTAGTCATTTAATTTTCCTGATTTTAAAAACAATTCCTAGGCTACACCAGGCAAGAAATGGACAAGAATTATGCTAGATTTCAAGGATGTCATGAATTTGAAACCAGAAACTTATTTTAAGGGAATTAAAAAAAAAAATCAACTCTGCAATGCCCTAGATGGAACCTTCTCATGAAGACTATATAATTTAGACACAAATGCTTTCTTCTGCAGAGTCTTTGTGGACCTCAGCTTAACCTCTTGGTCTGGGTAGATGACAGGGTCTGGCTGTGCAGAGTGGAAGTCTTTAGAGTATTTGACAGCGTTTATCTGATTATAGCTCATAGCCTTGGTAGTATTCACTAGCCGATGGAGGTTTGTCCTAGACCTCATAAAATAAAAATACATGTTTTTCTAACAGTCCTTTGCTTTTTGAAGTTTCTCTTTTTTATTCACTGTTGCATGCAAGCCACATCTTCTCATCTCACTTTCGACCTTAAACAGGGAAGGGGCAAAGCACGAGAAGATGCCAGAAGAAGTGAACTGGAGCAAAGACCTCACTAAATGAAAGCTGTCCCTCCTATTCAGCCACTGAGATCAGTGGAATAAAACCACATTAAAGAGGACCTCTGGCCCTTCCCCTCTAGAGATGATATCTTTAAGCAGCAGTGAGTGTGTCTCCGTAGAAATACAGAAAACATTACAGAAGGGAGAGAGCTCTGTGGTGCCGGGACCTGTAAATATTTGTCTGAGAGTCATGTTTCTATTTATCTTTGAGTAGGTCTGGCAAAGGAAATCTGGAGAGAATTTCTTAAAAGGTGAAGCAAGTTGGTTTGTGAAAGTGGTGTCATTTTATCTATTCTAATAGCTTTGGGGAAATCTCTGTGGTCGCACATTAAACAGTTGTCTCCAGATCATCAGGCCAGGGGATTTTTATTCCTCAGCTTCAATTCCAACTACATATTTTGAACCCCACTCATTTCACCAATGAAGAATGATTTCTAATATCTCTTTTGCTTGTTAGCTAACCAAGTATTAATACATCAAGCCTCTTTGCTTCTCTGCCTTCCCTTAACTACAACTGATAATAAAAGCTATAACAATCAATTTATTATTATTGTTATTATTATTTTAAAGCTCCCATGGAAGCCAATTCTGGTTAGATATAGATCAACTGTGTGCAAATGGACAATCTGCAAAGCTTAGTGCAATAAAATAACCTTTACTCGGGACCAAATGATACTATGATACATATCCCAAAGCTCTTCCTCGTCATTTTTATGGTTAAATTACTGTGATTGAGCATCAAGCTTGCCTAAGATTTCACTTCTCCACTTCCTTACCTTTATCTTCTGTGTATCAAGTTGCAAGGAAGGTTTTTATTTTGCAATTCATTTTTCCTCTTGAATAGTGATTATATGCAGTTCCAGGAGTCAAAATGCTGTAGTTTATAATTCTTCCAAGCAGGAGAATGACAACATGGCGATAGAAGGCAGAAATGGCAATAAAGAGAAGGGGCTATTCGTTCATGTCTCTGTGAGAATTAAGATGGTTTATTTAGAAAATGTGCTTAATATAGGCACTAATATGAGCATGCGTACTTAATATGAGCATATATCTGAGGCTCAGCTTTCCCAAAACACACATGGTGACTAGCTGAGTGCATGTAATTAATTTTGGAGGTGATGCTAGGACCTACTGATAGGGGAATAGGAAAGTAACAAAAGGGAGAGCAGAAAGCCAACACAGATGCATTGTTGAACAGGTTACTGCTATGGGCAACAAGGGCTCAATCCCATGAGATCCTCTGATAGACTGCATGGAACGCATCTCAGAACTGTCCCACCTGATATTCATCACCTTCCTTTCTTCACCCTTCCATAGCCAGAGAGTCCCAGGGGCTAGCAATGAGAAGGTGCTGGTGTGCATGGGAATGTGAACTTCATGGGGCAGTGGGTGGAGCATTGACAGCATCTGCTATACACCATCTTAGAGCCAAGACTGGTTGAGCTAAGGAAACAAACACAGGTATAGCCTCAGAACCAGGGGTATTTAACTGGCCATTAACTCCTGGCCCACTTGTTTTATCTCTTGGTCTGGGTCCGTTCTTCTCTAGTTTTCTAATTCTTTTCTTTTTTTTTTTTTTAAGTATTGTTCTTTCCTTTTAATTTCTCTGGAAGATTAAAAATAGATAAACATAATTGGGAAATAATAATTATAAGCAAGACAAAATTCTTAGCCAGGTGACAGGAAGGAATGTAGTGGAAGAAAAAGTTTCAGCCAAACCAGAGCCTTCCCCCAGCCCCATACCCCCAAATAGAACTGTTGAAGTTCTGTAACTTTCTTGTACTTGCTGCAACCAAATGGATCTTGACAGGAGAAATATACTGTATAGTAGCATTAATTTTTGAGCCAATAGTATATTTTATAATTATATTGAAGAAAAAAAACCTCATCATGACTTCCTTGCATTAATGGGTTCCCTTCTTTGGGTGTATTTGGTGGACTCTGGCTATCTAATGCCTGCTCCTTAGTCAGTCTCTCCAGTACACTGCTCCACCTTTGTTACTATTGTGTTTCTGCCCATAACTTTCGGCTCCATCAACAATCATCAAGTTCACTTGTCAAATACTATTAGCCTCTGGTAGGGGTAAAAGATAGAGGTGAAAATGCTCTACTGATATCTCATAGCTATATCAAACTGTGTTACAAATATAAGCAGTTCTCATGCTGACTTCTGTCACACATACTAACATCCATTAGCAAGCAGTCATAGAAATAGTCATCTAGTCTTATCCTGTAAACTTAGTGATGCTCCTCCATCTGCAGGCGTTGCAGCAAACACCTTCCGGGAAACGTCCATTTTGAACAGCCAATCCTCTTAGCAGGTCAGGCCATGGAGTTGTCCATCCAGTGTGTAATTGTACTGTCAGAGCTGTAGACCTCAGCTCAGCTCTCAAGAGCTTAGGTGTAGCTAAGCTTGCCAGAATCTGTAGATTCTCATATATCACTCAGCAAAGGGGACGGGGCCTGGACAATCTCTTTAGCCAGCTACATATCTTGAACACCTCTCATTTCACCAATAAAGAACTATTTCTAATATCTCATTTGCTTGTTAAAGAAGCCTCTTCAATTGGATAATGATGGTTGATGTGTTGATGTAGCCATGTCTAGAGGGTGAATGCCTGATTAGGGTACTTTACCTTAACCAATTGCCTCCAGGGTATATACTTAGATGCACACACACACACACATTTTTAAAAACCATATCACAACCTGGACAGTATTTTGAGACAACAGAAACTCTTTTGAAATCATTGTATCTCTTTCCTGGCAAAATATTTCATTAATTTGAAATTTCCTTTTGTCCTTAGTGTGGAATTTTGGTAAAGAAAATCTTAATATTCTTCACATACAGTATTGATGCTTTTACTTTGTTAAAGGACTAACTTTAGGAATTTGCCAGAACTGATTTTGTCTGTTAATGAAAAAAAAAAAATCAGATTCTGAAAATCCTGTTCCATATCCCCTTATCTCATCCCCCTTCTCAGGTAAATTTTGAAAGGCTGCATCCTGCTATGGATTTTTCATTAAATTTTCTCATCGGTCCCTGAACGTAGAAGATAAAACTATGATTGCATGGGTTTGAATACATCTTATAGAAAAAAGAGTGATTTCCTCCAACCTCACATACAATACATTAAGCCTAATAAGTTGGTCTTAGAACTGTCCCCAAATTACTTAGCTAGTGCTTCATACTGTACCTAAAAAATGGCGATGATTTTATACTTTGACTACAATTGAGTTTTGAGAGTCCATAGGAGCTAAGAGAAAAATATGACCTAATGGGAAACACCAATGTTTTCTTACAAGCTTATCCTTCATTTTCTAACCCATAAAGCTTCTGTACTACTCACTGAAGCAGAGTCCCAGTCTGTAGGAGGCCGTGCCCAAAGGGCTCAATTCTGTGTCCTGTAGGCATCATGGAAATGGGATTTGAAGTGTCTCCATGGGCTGTCGCTATTCCTGCGCCTTTTGACACACCTGTGGCTGTGGGGAGGCTCTTAGCGCCTCCCAACACTCTCCTTCCTGACTCCTCCATTGCTCTCAATGCTCACTATCTAGTGGGTGACCAAGAATGCCTGAAAAGTTTGAATGCTAAATCAATGGTAATTAGTTTCTCATTATTTCTCCAAAGGTGCAACTGCTAAAAGAGCTATAAAAATATTAGTTGTTACTACCAGTAGGAGCCTCAAAATACCCTATAATTTTACTTGTGTTAATGAGACAAATGATGATTTGCAGAATAGAGGGGATTTAATTTTGCATGTGTACTACTGAAAAAAAGTTGAAATGGGGGGTTAGATCAAGAAGGAAACAAAGTCTAACCCATGTAATAGAGTTATTTAATATCCTTTATGTATTGCCTTTAACTCACACCATTTCTTGTCAATCGGTGATAATGCAGTTACTAAAACATCAAAGTGTATGGGCTAAGTGAACAAAACATCAGCACAGTGTTGGTTAAAGAAAACCCTTGACTGGGTGCCTGGGTGGCTCAGTTGGTTAAGCGACTGCCTTCGGCTCAGGTCATGATCCTGGAGTCCCGGGATCGAGTCCCGCATCGGGCTCCCTGCTCGGCAGGGAGTCTGCTTCTCCCTCTCCCACTCCCCGTTTGTGTTCCCTCTCTCGTTTGTCTTTCTCTGTCAAATAAATAAATAAAATCTTAAAAAAAAAAAAAAAGAAAACCCTTGACTAAAATGATTTCCATTATGACCGATTTATCCAGATACTTGCATCAATTTTCCAAGCTTGTGGGGTCTCTATAGACCTAGACTCTGTTTTCCACCTGGAAATTAACAGCTCTCTGAGATCTTAACACAGACACTGCACCATATAAATTATTAAGAAAACTAGGGTAAAATTTTAGGCCTCTTAAAGTCAGAAAATGGACCCACTGAGGTCTCCCCGGATCAGTCCTTTCTTCCAGGAAGCTTAGGAATTATTATGTCTAATGACTTTCCTAGTGGTTCTGGCCTGTGTAATTAAGATCCAAATATAACTCTATGTTCATTCTACACCAAATTTCTTATCTGGACAAATGACCCGTTTATGAAAGCTCATAAAGTATTGTAGACAAGTCATTACATACTTAAAAATCTCCCTAATAAAATGTACCCAAAGATGTTCATATCTGCATTGCTAATAATTTTCCAAAAATATCTCTTACCATAAGTAACTAGAAAATACTGTATATTATTATTCAAGAAGAGAAAAATAGAATAAAGATCCATAATTATAAATAAGTATCTTTCCTTGATTTCATCTAGTGAACATATTAGCATTTTTCTCCTGTCATTTCAATTCCCGGATGTGATAGCAGAGTCACCATTACATCAACATAATCTTGCAAGCTTGTGCATTCACTGCAGAATGCAAAATGTCATGACATTTCTTACAGAAATAGGAAACTTTTTTTTTTTGCAAGTTTTGCTTTACATCAAAGGTGAATGAAAATGAGTCTTAAGATTCCAAGGCATGTCAGAATTCTGAATGGAAGGACCAGAGTGGCCAGACTAAGGGAAATATACCATAGCTAAAGGAAATAGAAACTTTTGTCTTTCCTTTGCCTTATTAACTTCTCTACAGTCATTGATTAGGAGCTCCAGCCCTATGAAAATGGCCCAGTGTGCCTCATTAAGGATGACTCCATCATACCAGATCAAAACAAGGAAAGAGTAGAGGGGAGGTAGTAGAAAGGAAGGAAATACTGCACAAGGGAAAACATTTATATGTGGTTGGGAAGGGTTATTAAATACTGGGTTGAGATTTCAGAGAATCTTTAATGGAGTTTTAAAAAATTATAAATTAATGGGTGATTTATGTTTCAATCTAAAGGCAGGACATAAGAATTTATATGTTCATGAGCTTTTTGTTTTTTTTTTTTTTTTAGTCCTTAATAGTCTATGCCTTCTAGGTATGATCAAGTTCCTGAAAGTTTCTCAAATTACTGAATTATAGTTTTTAGAGCAGAAGTAGTTCTCAGCAATTATTCCATAGGGCTTTCCTTTCAACCCAAGAAAAAAATCCACTTGCAATTTTGACAAGAGGGGATGCCTCAGATTTTGTCTTAGCCAAAAATATAAAAAGAACACCTGACTTACTACTTGACTTCTGCCTCACCAGGTAGCATGTTCACAACTACATATGTATATACATGTGGTTTATACCAACCAATTAGCCTAAGTCTGTCACTTAGTATAGTAATTGGAGACATCATGAGAAGCTGCTTCAAGCCTTACCTAAAGCAATACACATTGCTGGATTTTTCTAAGTTACAAAAGAATATATAGATAGATAGATAGATAGATAGATAGATAGATAGATAGATAGATATAGATATAGATATAGATATAGATATATATAGATATAGATATAGATATATACACACATACACACACACATTGAGTGCTACTTTGCGTCAAGTTGCCTGTTGCTTGCATCATAAGCTTTACGGACATAGGGGTCAACATGAGCAGAGAAATCAGAAGTGGGAAAGTTTTGTGGGTAATAATCTCAATTCTTGTTCCTTAAAGTGGAGTCCAAAGATCAGCAGCATTAGTATCATCGGTGAGTTTATTACAAATGCAGAAAGTAAGACCTCAACCCAGACCTACTAATCAGAATCTGCTTTTTAACAAGATCTGGTGACTTGCCTACACATTAATGTTTGAGACCTATTCTAGTCCAAATTTCTGGAATACATTGACTGTGGATCTAAAATATACAAGTGACAAGTGCAGATGGAAACAGACAAAATAGTCCCACCAAGAAACAGTTGAGACTCGGAGGTTGACATTTCATGTGAGCAGGAGGACAAGGGTATTTATCATGATGAAAGGAGTCAGGTGTTTAAACAGGGCAGTTTTATGGGGAAGTGCAGGTGGGGAGGGAAGAGCATTGGCTTCATTATCTGCCCTCTTCCTGGTTTGTTACTGACTTGTGTGTGGTTTTGGAAGCTCTGCCGCTTCAGGTATCCATGTGTTAAGTGTAACAATAATTTCCTCCCAGCCTTCCCCAGGTTGGAATTCATTGAATGTTATCTTGAAAAGTACAACTTGAAGTGATATTATTGTCTAGCCACTTGCTACTATAACTGTACCCCAATCAACAATATTAGCATCACCTGGGAGACTGTTAGAAATTCATAATCTCAGCCTGCCCCAGATCTACCTAATCAGACTTTGCATTTGAGTAAGATGCTCAGAGGAGTGGATGCACATTGAAGTTTGAGAAGCAGCAGCCCATTCACTTTCTAAGCCAGTGAACTCCCCATCCCAGGAGAAGTTCAGGTGGAGCCTGTGTGAGCCTTATCAGGGATGGTAGGGAGGGGAGTCATGCATGGGGTAGTTGGAGCAGATAACTACCAAGGGCAATTGCAGCTGTAGGATACCTGTGCTTTTAGTGGAACACTAAAAACCAATAAAGTAGTGTGAAGAGCGGTCAAAAAGGATCATTTATAGCTTCTGCAACTAGATATGGGCTAGACATCTTATGATGAAATGTTGGTTGAAAAAGATGGAGGAAACTTGGACAGCTCTTTGGAACTTATGGGAAATAAATCTCTAGCATAGAATCCTTGCCTCATTATTGGTTTCTTACTGTGTCCTCAAAAACCTTCCTCAAGCATATCAAGTGACATCTGTTATATTAATGCAACTATTGTTTTGCATGTTGAGGATATGTCCCACTTTCAGTGAATCCCAAAAAGAAGGAACAGTAGCATGGAGGGAGAGGGAAAAGCAATGGGCAGAAATCCTTTCACATACTCGAAAGGAATATAATGCTTGGCTGTAATAGGTTTCATCTGAGACAGAGTTACACTGTTATGGATGGTTTTTATTTTGTTTGTCTTCAATCAAGATGCAACTGTGAGATAGTGGTTAAAAATTAAATCCTTCTCTTTGTGAAATTAAACTTTAAATGAAGTCAAAGTCTAGCAGAGCTGGTGGTACCTAAAAGTATTCATCTCTAAATCAAGTATTGCTCCATCCATCCATTCATCCATTTATCTATCTTTTCGCCCATCCATCCATGCATTAATGCATGCGTGACCTTCTCATTGACTCTCTTAGTACATACATTAAATTAACTCCCTAAGAATAGAAATATATTTAGTTTTAACTATTTCTTAGTGAATAATGGGTGTGTCACATTCTGTAAAATTTGGTCTGCTCATCCTGATGGTTTGTTCATCTCCCAGTGCTGGAGCCAACTCTGTACACAACTGTGTATACACTGACCCTCAGTGTATACTTTGGAGGTCAGCTGCCTGCTCCCCTTCTTGTGGTTCTGGCAGAATTCTGGTTGGATTAATGCAGTGAACACTGGAAATTGTATACAAATAACTCACATCCTGGGGCCTGACCTGTCTTCTTGCAGACTGGCAGTTCCAGTCTTTTTCTTTTTGCTCATTTCCATAATAGACTCCAGTTGATAAAACTCTTCACAGTGATTGATGGCCCACAAAGCACAGTCAATTTCAGGCCCTGAGTAGCAATTCTTGAACTTGGGAAATATGACTACGATCAATTTCCTTTTCCTTTTCCTTTCTTGCTTTCCTTTATTTTAGTCATTCCTACAGGGTGCGTCCTTTAGACACCTCTTTCTTAGTCATTATCTCCTAATTAATTCCCTTGTTAAATATAAAGTGTGCATTAGGCTTGACTAATGTCTCCCTTTGTGACTAAGGAAAGAAGAATTTATTACCTTTACATATTGACTCAAGCTGAATAATCACAACTCATCTTATTTAAAGCCCTTATTCTTTACAAACCACACTGTAGTTTGGGTCCCAAGCAACTGTCAATAGAGCCTCACCTGACTCCCATAAATATGAAATGGAGTCAAGTGTTTGCATATATAATTGACTTAAGAAGTGACTGTATTCATAAGGAAAACCATCTCTTTTTCTATGTGATGTTTTTAAGATCACACCATGAAATTATGGAGAGCCTGAAATGAAATTGCCCGATTTGTGGAGAGAACATGCTGACACTGTAAAGAGATGGAACAGAAGTCAAAAAGTCTGCAGGAATAAAACCTACATATTTGTTGGTAACCTGGTGATCTGCTCACTCTCTTATAGTGTGACAGATTAATAAGCATAGATAGGAAAGGACCTCAGCTCATCTTAGTGGGAGAGAGTCTGTGCTGGATATGAGGTGGATGCAGGCTGGATGACAATGGTCTGGTGCAGCAGTGGGAAGAAAAAACCTTGGTTAGAATAGAATAACACAGTGGTTCTCAAAGTATCCTGACCTTCAGTCATCTGAATAGAATAGAGCAGTGGTACCATAGTATCCTAATCTTCAATTACCCTGTAACCCTGATCTTAAGTTTGACAGCTGATTTAATAAGTAAGATCTGGGGTGCCTGGGTGTCTCAGTCGTTAAGCATCTGCCTTCGGCTCAGGTCATGATCCCAGGGTCCTGGGATCGAGCCCCACATAGGGCTCTCCACTCAGAGGGAAGCCTGCTTCTCTCTCTCTCCCACTCCCCCTGCTTGTGTTTCCTCTCTCACTGTCTCTCTCTCTGTCAAATAAGTAAATAAAATCTTAAAAAAAAATAAGTAAGATCTGATGGCTAGGCCTAGAGGGTTTTTGCACTGTGTTTGTGCTGATAAAGAGTTCTCGTTTCTAACCGTCTTTTCTCAAGTATTGAGCATGCTCAAGATGGACTCTTCCCCTGTCTCCACCTTCCTTCTTCAACCCTGACCTCACCGACTCTATTCTGCAGCAGGAAGTGCTTAGAATTTTGACTCAAGAATATCAGGGCTCTGTCTAAGCTTTTCCTCTGGGCTACTGCGTGACTTTGGGAAGATCACTCATCCCATCTGGGGATAGTAATAATAATGCCTCCTCTGAGTCTTACGTGGTTATGATGAGAGACAGCCAGGCCCATGTGAAAATATCCCAGAAGCTTTAGAATTTCTTAGGTGGTATCTTTATTCCTATTTATTTTATTAACCCATAGGAAGACAGGAACCTGATACATAGCTGAAGCTTCTGGATACCCTGGTATCCTGTCTGTATTTGCGATCTTTCAGTAAATATTTGTTGAATGTGTATTCTCTCTCTTCCTTCTAAAAGCTGTTTGGTTTGTTAGCAGACCACTGTGAGGCTGGGAAGGAGCTGTGAGACTGGTTGGCTGGGAAATGGTCGAGTTACTCTATCTATAGTGCCCAGTCCATAGACTCTTAGAAAATACCACCTCACTGTCCAAGTGTGTCCAGGCTTTTGGGCTGCTATGTTCCATGAGAACATCTGTATTTTTTGTTTTATGGTTATTTGTTGTTAATGGATTTTCTTAATGTTTCTCTAGAAGTCAGATCTTCAACTTTCTAATTAAGAACAATATTAAGACATAACATACCAAAAAGAGAAGCCAGGGACTTACTCAAAACCATGAGTGGATAATAACCCCTACTTGGATTTGTTTAACAAAACTTTACATGGTGCACAATCTGTGTTGGGGCCTTGTACTTGGCATGGGGAACATAGAATCCCAGGGCCATCTCCTTCTCCCTGAGTGGTCACTTTCTGAATTTTCTCCCCGTTGTATGTCCTTGGCAGCCCCTCCTTGTCTCTGAGCCAAGTCTCAGTTGCTCAAGTTGTTCACAGTCTTGAGGATGTCCTTTCTTCCTTCCTGAGGCTTCACAAGGATTTACTTGCTTTTTCTGCTCCCGCTTACCAGGACTGACTGGGGATGACCATGTGCTGTTTCCTTTGAGATCCTCCCAAAATAATCCCCTAGGTCTCTTTCACCTTAGTAGTTTTACTGCTAGTGGCATTAAGGTAAATAACAACAATAGACATCATGGGTTGGTTCCCCAGAAGCAGACTCTGAGGTGAGGATTTAGGGAAAGGGATGTATTGGGAAAATCCCAAGAAAAACACAGGTGAGATATGAGGCACTGGACTAGAAGGGAAGGGTAGACATCAGGCCAAATCCCAGGTGACTGTAAAATCCAATGATGGTAATCTCCAGATGACGAAGGTCACACAGCATTTTTCTCAGCAGGGTAAAAGTGTGCTGGTATTTACACCCTACCACACCCTGCCCATCAATCATTGGTTCAGGCTTAGCCCTGGGATCTGATTTCCAGCCTCTTTTCTTTTCTTTTTTTTTTTTTAGATTTTATTTATTTATTTGAGAGAGAGAATGAGAGACAGCCCAAGAGGGAAGAGGGTCAGAGGGAGAAGCAGACCCCCCGCTGAGCAGGGAGCCCGATGCGGGACTTGATCCAGGGACTCCAGGATCATGACCTGAGCCGAAGGCAGTCGCTTAACCAACCGAGCCACCCAGGCGCCCTCCAGCCTCTTTTCTGAGTGCACTGACGAAGGGGGTCTATGATAGTCGGTGTGGGGTCGGGGGAGGAAGACACCAAGGGCAGGGGCACATGGTAATGATAAAGGATGGGACACAGACAGGGACCCTTACAGCCATGCTGAGGAAAGCTCAAAGGTCCACAAGTCCTCTGGAGCTCCTACCTAAAGCCCTATTCTTTCAGTGCTCTAGTCCCTGAGTCCTGTGAGCACACAGTTCTTTCTTGTCATTTAGGCCCCTTCTTCAGCTAGGAAGGCCCCTTCCTGCAGGCCCAGGTAGACCCTCGGCAGTGGTTTTGAGCTTCTCAAGGGATCTGAAATGATTACTCTAATCTTATTTGCCCCTGGCCCTGTCCAGGAAAGGTCACCTCAGAGCATTCCCACACATATTCCTCTCCCCTTGGTGCCAGGGATGCAACATCTGCCTGATACATGTCCTTAATTATAAGGAATATGGAGAGGGGATACTTACAAAATTAGAGGTAATTAGGTTTTTGAAAAGTCATCATTTTAGGGACATTTTGTTCCAGTAGGAACTTTCATATTGCACAAGTGTTTTGTTGTTGATAAGAGGTTTTTTCAGGTTTTGTTTTTCTTTTTTAACCTTTGTTTCTTCCCTTTGCTTCTGCATAAAGGGAGTTTACAGATGTAGACATTTTGGAACAGAATGAACATTCTTTTGGGTTCAGCAGGTTTATGGTGACCTGTTCTTGCTTTCACATATGTATAGTTTACAGGAAAACATTCCCAGCAGTCCCATGAGCAAGCTCGGGCAAAAGGCAAGTTTTTCTCTTTGCTGGTTCTGACATTTTGCATCCTAATAAATTCACAGTGGAACTAATCCAGCTGTCTTTTTGGAAAATATAAAGTTTGGAAGAGGACTGCTACTATTCATAGCTATGTAATAGTTTGTTTTATACTGTGTGGAGTTGTGGTTATAAACATGCAAGCAGCTGGCAATAAATGACTTTATGACAGCTATTTCCAAGGTATAATGAAGAAAACAAAAACAAAGTTATTGCTTATAATTATGGTGCCTGGGTGAGCTTGCACAATGTACTTCAACCACTTCACTGCCCAATTCCATGTGATCTCATTCACAGTCTCCTCTAAATGACCTTGGCCTTCAGGTTATTTAGGCTTGGAGATGGTACAGTGATTTGCATTTTCCATTGCAATTTGTTAAGCAGACAGCATCCTTTTGCTCTATTCACCCATGTAATGGGGGGAAAAAGTGGAATTAAGGACTCTTCTTTACTATTGAAGAGGTTTTACATTAGAAAAACATGTTTGGGGGCAGTAGTTTGTCAATCTTTTCAAAAATGTAAATGTACCTTTCCATTAACCCAGTGGCCAAACAAGTTAACTTCATTTCTAGAAATAGATATTAGCAGAATACTGTTAAGTACATAAAGGCATAGTCAAGAATGCTCGTTGCGAGGTTAGTAGTTATAGCAAAATTTATGGACACGCTATGTATTCATCAATGTGGCAATATTAGATAAACAGTGTAACCATGCCATAGAATAGTGTATAGACCTTAGAAACATGAGATGGATCAATACACACTGACATTGAACCATCTCCAAGATCTAGGACATGAAAACAAGCTAATCTCAGAACATAAACCACAATGTATGCGCCAATTTATGTAGGAAAAAATATATGGCTATGTTTATATATGCCATCTAACTCAATTATTTATTCATTCAACCATTTGGCAGATATTTATTGAGTTCCAGTTGGCATTTTCGGTGCTGGTGTTACAACAACAAGTAAAACAAAAGTCTTCTTGGGAGTTGCAGGCCAGTGTGTGGGGGGGTATTGAAATTGAGGACACAAAGAACAAGCAAACAACTGTGTGTCAGGTGGTGTAGGAGTCATAAAGGGACACAAAGCAGCCTAAGGGAATAGAAAGTAATTTAGCTAGAGTCCAGAAAGAGCCTCTTCGAGGAGGTGACATTTGATCAGAGATCTAAAAGGAACATGTGCCAGGCTGTAGGAACAGCAAGGCCAAAGTCCCTGAAGCAGGACGGTGTTTTGTGTGTTTGGAGAACAAAAGGAGGCCAGCAAAGGGAAAAGTGAAGTAAAGGAGGGGGCAGAGGAAGCCAGGAGCCAGATCACTGGGAGCTTAGAGGCCATAGTCTTTATTTCAAGTTTTATTTAAAGTATGGTGGGAAGCTAGGAGAAGACTGAGATCAGGAAAAAGACTCAATTTTATTCAGGCTTTAACATGTGAATGCATTGAGTGGTATTCTGATGGCCATACTGTCGACCATGAGGGCCTCGTGGGGAGGGTCTTCTAGTTGGGTCAGAGGAAGGGAGGGACATGGCTCTAGGAGAAATTCTCAGTGCTCTCTGCCTACACCAGTCTTCTTTGAGCCTTTGGGAATGTAGTCGTTCATGATTTGAATAATTAGGAAATATTAAAGGCAAAAAATAGGATCAGTTATTCCTTATGCAAAATAATAAAATAAATCCCTTAGTTAGCATTCCTTTCTCTGACCTTGAGCAAGTTTGCTTTCTTGGCTTTATTGGTCCTCCATGTTTATTGAAAAGGGGTAATATGTTCTTTATCACAGGATAAGGATAAGTTCGTGAGAATGAATCATATAATATACATAGAGCTCTTAGCCCGGTGCTTGACACATTACAGTAATTCAAAATGGACAGCCATCATTGTTGCCATGATGTCACCTCCCATGTCGGAACAGTGTAAGGCATTCAGGATGCTATGGAATTGCGTGACTCTCTGCAGTCTTTATCCTGAGCTGCAGAAAAGGATAAGGGACCATTTTGTATCATCGTAGAATTAAATAGCTGAATAAACCATCTAATCCGACTCTGTTCCTTTATAGATGGGACAACTGAGGCACTGAGGGGATATACTGTTGGCTCTCAGATTTATAGCTAATGAGTGACTCTGAGCTCTTGCCTTCCAATTCAAATTTCTATTTACTGCTTCAGTATTTCCCTAATTTTAAGCATTCACATTCTACCTTCTAATATGATGATTATCTAATATTTTAATTGACTCTTTAAGTACTTTAATATGCATAGGAAACTTTATATCATCACCCAAAGTGGAAAACCAGTACTCCTTCTTGTAAGTCATTAAAATAACTTAGAGTTTTAGCATATTTATGTCATTGCTATTGCCACAGTAATGCTGTGTAACAAACAACCCCAAAACTTAGTGACATGATAAGAAGCATGTCTTCCTTGCTCATACACCTGTGGGTTCACTGGGACACAGCTGCCTTAGGCTGGTTTCAGACTCTACTTGTCTCTCAGCCTCAGGCTACATGAAGCATGTCTTTCTCATGGTTCTCCTCTATAAAGTCAGGAGTGTAAAAGTTTAAGTCTAAATGTCATGTCTACTATTTTCCCATTGACCAAACAAAGTCCTATGCTCAAGTCCATCATCAGGACTACAAAGAAAATACATCTTCCCTTAATGGAGGAACTGCAAAAGCACATGGTAAAGCATGTAGATAGAAGGAGGGATGAAGACTTGGAGAAGTAATGGGAATATGGGGTATATCAAAATAATACGTAGATATTACACTGAAATGAGTAATGGCATCTGTCTGCCACCTCAAAATATCTTGCATACTCCTAGAGTTAGGCATATCACAGTCTGAGAAACACTCAAGTATTCTGCATTCTAGATAAGGGGACTATGGCACAGCTCACTATCCCGATAACCAAACACCTAAAGACAAAGAATGGTACCCTGATGTTCATTATTTCTAAGATGTTCATTTTCTCATATCCTGTGTTCTTTGAAAGTAGGGTGCCTCTTATACCCTGTTTCACAGTCAAGCATAGTCATGGTGAGTTTTCGCTGCCTGTATATGTGGATACTTGGTTATCATTCCTGGTGGACTGACTGGACAGCTGCAACCTCTTGACTTTCAGCCAACCAACCAATTAGGGGCCATATGAGGGGGAGTTCTGTGTTTGACTGTTGTCTGAAAACCTTTTTTGGCAACAAAGAAGAAGCCAGCTTTAAAACTTTTAGAGAAGGTGTTAGAAGCTTGGAAGAGAAGTCCAGAGTGGAGCACTCATGAAGGACTGGATCAACAACATCTTTCTTGAGAGCACAAGGATGAAACTGTGGAAAACTCTTACCTGTGACTCTGTAGTGAAAAATGATTCTGAAGTACTGGACTCTGCATGTGGACAAGTTTTAGGAAACCTTAACCAATTTATCTCTTTTTAATCTATTCCCTAGAGCAAGATGTGATTTAAGAAATTATCTAAATCCCAAATAGCAATTTCAATTAAGTATGCAATAAAAATCCTAAATGATAAGAAAACATGTGTTATATTTCAACTCATAGAGCTTCCTCTTTCTTAGTGGTACACAAAGTACAACAAAATAATGATGTTTCTTGCAATCGATAGCTTCCTCAGTGAAATGGGATATATAATTAAAAACAGTTAAATGAAGGTGTATCAGGTAGCATGCTTTTGCTTGCAAATAATGGAAAATCTAACTAAAACTGAATAAACAAGAAGGAAAGTGTTGGCTCAGCAATTGAAAGATTCTCAAGACTGGGAGCACTTTACAGCTAATTTACACCAACAGCTCACTGATGTCAGAACTTTCCCTCTCTCTCCTTGTGGCAAAGGGGGATGTTTGCTGCTTACTTAGGTCAATCAACACTTTCCGTGTAGCTGAGGATGGAGTCAGTCCTACCCAGCTGGCAAGGCTGTTGTACAAGTAATGGGTAGATGGCAATGAACGTGAATAAGGAAGAGAAAAAGAAATTCCCACTTTATAGGAAAGCATGAACCAAGAATCAAGGGTCAGGGAAAAGCAAGGGATGGTTATGATGTTGGCTTAGGGCTTATTGCCTTAGTTTTGAGGCACTATTAGAATCAAGATGAAGAAGGTGGTGGGGTGGGCGCCTGGGTGGCTCAGTTGGTTAAGCAACTGCCTTCGGCTCAGGTCGTGATCCTGGAGTCCCGGGATCGAATCCCGCATTGGGCTCCCTGCTCAGTGGGGGGTCTGCTTCTCCCTCTGACCCTCTTCCCTCTCGTGCTCTCTGTCTCTCATTCTCTCTCTCTCAAATAAATAAATAAAATCTTAAAAAAAAAAAAAAAAGAAGAAGGTGGTGGGGTATTTCCTTCCTTTTCCTCAAATGGAGAAATGGAAACAGACATTCAAGAGGATGGGAGGCATAGTCCACAGCCCTAAGGATTTCAGTGTTTTTATAAATGTATTTGAAACCAACATCCTGGGTTAAGGAAGTATTTTCCATTTAGTGGCTCAATCTATAATTTCACAAAAGAAAAATCTTCTCTCACTCTCCAAATCAGATGATTATTTTCCCCCCAAGAGAGCAAGTGCATGTTGACTTGGAAAAATAAGCCTAAAAGTCAAGTGCAATGAAGCAAGTTTCTGATGGCTATATGCTGGGGCCTGATTAGCACAGAGACTTTTTGCTCCTGGGGCTTCTGGAAGGAGAATATGGAGCCTTACAAATTAGGCTGATGATGTCATTCCCCAAGTTCCACAGGTGACTGCTGAGTTATGTGCACTTGAAACAAACCAGGCTAATTGGCCTGGGTTTTGGTACAATCTGCCATTCTTCCATGGGAGAGGATTTTTGTGGGAGGTGGTTATGTTAAATACAACTTTGAAATAAAGAAATCCCATGCTACTCACTTCTGGTGACACTATCAAAAATTTATTATGGCAAAGAACACAGACTATATGCTGTAAAATCCCTTAGTTGAGCTCACTTGCTCACTCTTTCTTTCTCAACCCTCTCTCACTCTTTTTCTCTTTCTCCCCCCTTCCTCATTCCCTACCTCCTTCTGTCCCTCTCCCTATCTCTCAATAAAAAGTGATTAATGGAGGAGATTTAGTTTGGACGAATTACATGCAAAGTTGTTTTACATAAAGTGAACTTTTCCCATGATATTGTATTTCCATCTCTGCTTTATCATTGCTTTTTTGTTTGAATTAATGCAATAATATTACTGAAGCCATCCTCCATTACACGACCATTTGCCTTCACATTCAAGGCAATGATACATTTTCAGATGAAGCTATTTGTTGTTGTTAAAACAGACAAGGCAGTTGGCACATTCAGACTCAATTACTAAGTTGCATAATTGATTCCAAGATATTGCTGGGAGATGAGGCAAATGCAAGTTGCCATTAACTGTTCAGTATGTTCTCTTCTGTGAGATCTAATGGGAAAAGACTCCAATAACTGGCCCTAAGAGGGAAGCAGAAGGTAGTTAGATCAGTTCCCCAGGAGGCAGACTCTGAGACAGAGATTAGGGTGCATGATGCTTATTTAGGTGGGCCTTTGGGATCCACACTTGGGGAAGGAAGGGGAGGGAAGCAGGAGTGGGCAGAGGGGAAGAGGAGCTCTGGAGTTTGTAGGGCCCTTCAGTTTGCACTGCATTAAATTAAGATGAGCCAAGCCTTTCCACTCTGTATTAATTAGTCTTTGGATGTGGACTGTCCTGGGAAGAGGCACGACCCTGAGTGGAGTAGCCCTTTGCATCTGAGGCAATCCTTGAAAAGGTTGATAGTTGGAGACTGGCTGCTGACAGCACTGCTGAGGTCTAGGCCCCAGGTTCTAGGGCGGTTGTCCTCCTCCAGGGATGATTTGGCCCCTTAGGGGGACATTTGACAATGTTGAGGCATTTTTTTTTTTTTGTCACAACTGAGGGGGAGACCACTGGATAGAGTCCAATGATGCTGCCAACCACTTCACAATGTACCACCCAGCCCCCAGCAACAAAGAATTATCTGGTCCAAAATATCAATAGTGCGAAGACTAGTGGAGGGCAACAATTCCCCTTGAAGTGGAGTTTGATCAAGATATTACTACCTATCAGATACAGTGTCCTGTGCTCCTTATTCCTCCTAAGCCTCCCACAGACACTTTAGTTTCCATTTACTAAGGAGGAAACTGATGCCCAGGGAAGTTCAGTTAAGTGTCCAACAAGGTGAACTGGAAAGATGTCCAGGTGGGGTTTAAAGTGGGCTTGCTTGTCAAAAACATCGTGGTATCTCTCGGCCTCCGCTTGATGGCTCGATGCAGTGGGTCTTAAATCTCTCTCTCTCTGTCGCCAACACAAGATGGGCGAGGTTTACATGCTCAGTTCACCCTCATGGAAGTCCTGAGTCACGAACTGTACACTCACTTCCCTCTACTTCATTTAAAAGGCACAGCAGAACGTGAGTGAGCATGGCCAAAATGATAGGGATGACCCTGAATCCTCTCTAATTTGTATTTTTAAGTTGGCCATTGCTGACCTCTGAGCCCTTTCTATTAGTAACAAATTGCTTACAATAAGCTTGCAGCTGGTTTTCACACAGAGAAAGGCCTGTCAGTGGTCTTGGTGAATGCCTCTAGAAAGACTAGAGTATTTCCAGGAGAATTTGCTTCATGCTATCTCCTCATGGTTCTGTGTCCTTGGCAGTATTGAATCATTCACGAACATTCTTCACCATCTCATTGGCATCTCCAGAACCCAAGGAATCAAAAAACAAAAACAAAAACAAAAACAACTCATCATCAATTCATTTAAAAAGTAGCTCCTATTCCATTTCAGAAACTGTCCTATGTATTAGTATTTACTAATAAAGGAACAGAAAAAAGAAATCTATCACTTTGCAGACATATAGGTGAGCTTAACAGAGTCCATTATTACTCTTTCTACAACAAAATCACATAAATTGTGACTTTTTAAATAGAACATCCATGTAAAGGGAACAAACATGCAGTCTATAAAAATGTTAAGGAGGGCGCCTGGGTGGCTCAGTCGTTAAGTGCCTGCCTTCAGCTCAGGTCATGATCCCAGGGTCCTGGGATCGAGTCCCACATCGGGCTCCCTGCTCTGCAGGAAGCCTGCTTCTCCCTCTCCCACTCCCGCTGCTTGTGTTCCCTCTCTCGCTGTGTCTCTCTCTGTCAAATAAATAAATAAAATTAAAAAAAAAAAAAAAAGAAGAAACTCGTGTCCTGGGGTGCCTGGGTGGCTCAGTCAGTTAAGCGTCTGCCTTCGGCTCAGGTCATGATCCCAGGGTCCTGGGATCGAGTCCCGCATTGGGCTCCCTGCTCTGCGGGGAGCCTGCTTCTCCCTCTCCCACTCCCCCTGCTTGTGTTCCTGCTCTTGCTATCTCTCTCTGTCAAATAAATAAATAAAATCTTTAAAAAAAAATGTTAAGGAAAATAAAATGTAGTACACGTTTAACCCAAAGATATAAAGAAAAAAAGACAGACATTCCATCATTATTGAGCTCAGTAATAGTGTATGGTGTTACAGTCAACCCCAGCTGCAGAGTTTGGGTTCTATAGCACAGTCACATTTTTTAAAAATTCCGTCATCGATTTCTACGGCACCTTTCTATATGGTACATGTTACCATCTTCATTTTTGGCTGAAAAATAAAAAGACGGGAAAGATGAAAGCAACTTGATTAAATTTACACAGAGGTACATTGGCAGAGGACATTGCTATGCTCAGATCACGTTCCCCTGTTAGAGAGCCTAATATAGAGCTAGCTCTCTGTTCACATTTGTTCCTCGACTCTTTCAGTCAGATTCTTTACACATTGCTGGGTAAAATATGGGGTCTTAGGTGGTTTGGGCTGCTCTAACAAACTGCCCTGGACTGAGTGGCTTCAGCAACCAACATTCCTTTCTCACAGTTCTGGAGGCTGGGAAGTCTGAGATCACAGTACCCGCAGATTTGGTATTTGGTGAAGGCCCCTTTCCTGCTTTGCAGATGGCTGTCTTATCATTGTACCTTTAGGAGGGGAAAAGGACAGAGTGCTAGCTGTCTTCTTCTTCTTCTAAAACTGGAACCCTATCATGGGGTCTCCACCCTCCCCCTAAACAACTCCTGAAGACCCCACCTCCAGATGCCATCACATTAGGGCTTCAACATGTCAATTTGGGAAGACACAAACATTCAGTCCATTACATATGGTTTAAGCAGTAGTGCCTCTGTAAATATTTAAAAACTGACAAAAAAAAATGAGTGTGTATATATATATATATTTAAATTTTACTGATAAAAATAATGTATAGCACACAACTTACAAATAAGAATAGAATATACAATACCTTTTATTATAAATTCTATGCAGCTGATTGATTCTTAAAAAACACTTTTGCAAACGTTATAAAAATTTTCTATCTATAGGCAACTTATGCTTTCAATTGACTCACAAGTATAGTCCAACATGAACGTTGATTGATATTTTCAGGTTTTAAGCCACTAACATGACATCACTTAATGTCCAGCTGGGATAGGATGCTCGGTAACAACACCATTACGTAATATTTATATTATACATACATTTATAATTAATATATATGTTATATAACATACATATTATATAAATGTATATAACATTTATATTATGTATGATATACATTACTTATATTATGTAAATGTATAATAGACGTAAGTCATCTCAAGAGCAGAAGCAATAGTAAAATGTGGGCAAAATAATTAGGAGGTGATGAGATGATTTCTAAATATTTGTTTTAGATGTAACATCTCATTGCAGGCTTATATGATTTAATTTCTTAATTATGACTATGTTTAACAGTTGGTTCACAAGATTCCTGGAAATTTGACAGCTGGCTCTCATGAACTGGTATGATTGCTGCTGATAAGAAGTTTTCAGTTAATCAAATATGCCCATTTTCCACAGTGTCCCCTACTCCAACTGAGTGGGGTTTCAGAAGTCTGAGCATGTAACTAGAGGGCATCCCATTATCAAGCAAATAGATGTTGAAATAGAAGATGTCTGGTTGGGCAGAGTTGTTCTTTTAAAATTTATTGTTATTTTTGTGGTTTATTCACAGGCATTTCCCTGCATCTCAACCGGCATTTATGGTAAGTCATCTAGCTTTAGATAATATTTGTATTTCTTTATTTTGTGTTAAAGGCAAGGTTCACAGGAAAAATAAAAGGTTCTCTGATGGATACAGTTGTTAAAGAGACTCAAAAGGCAGGTCAAATCCCATGGAGGGATCTCAAGAGGCTATTCAGATATTCTTTGGTGTTCTTGAATTTTGTGGTATTGGATACCACGTGTAATGATTTGATTCACTGAGGCTTAATGTCTTTTGTTAAACAAAACATTTTGCTTTGGTAGGATTTGACCTGTAATAGGGTTTTCTCTAATAAAGTCAGGTTGTTCTCTTAGATGAATCATAATGCATATAAAGCCTAGCGGTATCACTATTTTGTTGTGAATTACAAAATAATGGAAACATTAAAATGTACGCACATGCATGTATCAGTATATTTAATTTTAAAAATATCCAAAGAAGTGACTGTTAATAAAATCAAATAATTTTAGTAAGCTGCAAATATTTTTTTGTTAGTGTTGACAGATTGTTTTAGATAATGACTGCTTCACTTATAGATGGAAGCAAAATATTTTTATAATCACTTGTTTTCACTAACCTAAAGCTCTCAAAATATTATTCCACCTACAATGATGTTTCCTGATGCGTTTTTTCTTCAGGCCATTAATAAATGTGTTTTACAATATTA
The DNA here is from genome assembly GCF_011800145.1 of Mirounga leonina. Classification (NCBI taxonomy): domain Eukaryota; kingdom Metazoa; phylum Chordata; class Mammalia; order Carnivora; family Phocidae; genus Mirounga; species Mirounga leonina. The sequence continues at coordinate 9,881,777 of NW_023270374.1, read as the reverse complement.
AGGTAACATGGGGTTTAGTTGTCATTTTAGGGTTTGCTGATCAGGCAAAATAGATTAGACCTTTCTGAACTCAAACTTCTCATATAGAGGCACTTAACCAAAAAATAAAATATGTACAAATGTAAAGAAATAGTTTAAGTTCACTACTATTGGGAAGGGAAACCTAGATTGATGTCAAATGTACAAGATTTATTTCTTCTTAATATGGTGTTTCTTTTGAAGGTCTTGGAGAGAATAAAGTGGAAAATATAGGAAAATATAGGCCTGAATCAAGTTAAATGGGGAAGGATTTGGCCACATCATTTAAGAATTTGAGGCATGCCTTTTTCCTCTCCATATTCCACTATAGCCCCTGTTTATGGAAACACAATGGACACTGGGCTGGAGAGGGCTAAACTGGACCATCTGCATAATCTCCATTATGGTCATCCTTTCTGCCCAGTTAAAAATCTTAAATATCTGCTTAAAGGAAACATGAAATACAAAGTTTTGCCTAGGCAAGAGCCCACATCTTCATTTCATCTTGTCTGGAGTCAAATCGGACTCTACTGCAGAAATGGTTCCTCTCTCGAGAATGTTCTCTTATGACAGTCTTGATTTTCCTTGACAACAAACAAACACCCGCCTACCTAAAACAATACTATACATATCATTATTTTCTATGTTTATTACCTTGTCAGATTGTTGATGTCTGTTTTTTTTTGAGAATCTATGACAATGTGCAAAGAATTTCAGGTGAATTTAACATGTTACACTGAAAAAGGGGAAAGGGGGAGGAAAAGAAGAGAAGTAAAAGACAGTGAGGAGGGACAGGAAAATGGGAGGGTCAAGAGAGAATAGTAAGAACTAAATCAAACCTAAAGTGGCTCATGGCTAATTTTAATCCCAAAAGGACAGAGTTTTCTTCTCAGAGAGAAAATATGGCCCAAAATATACATACTCACTTGTTTAGTACTCCATTATGTTGGGTAGGAAGGAAATATTGAAGACTCTTGGGGAGGGCATTGACAGCGAGTCACAGCCACTGGTTTGGAGGACTGCCACCAGGCAAAGTTCATCAGTTTTCACAATGCCAGGTCCAAGCAGATTGTTTTCAAGTCTGGTTACTCCTTTTCTTCCCTCTCAATTTTTGAGTAAATTTAAAATTGAAGCTGATACCAGCAAAGTCAGGTGCCATTTTGCTTCCGTTAGTCCCACTGGAGCTTGAGGCCTAGATCTATTTTTTAGCTCCATGAGATCCTGTTTTAGCAACGTTTAGATCACTCCAATTCTCTTTAGTTGATGGACCACTTAGCATTTTGCAACTTGGATATTATTTCCTAGGTCCCTTGTGAAGTCATCGCTTTCTGATTAGTCCTTGATTCTCTCCCCATACCCATATATTATAGATCAGTCCTTTTCTCACTCTTGTTCAGAGCCCCCGGCTCTGCCTCCTTCATTATCCAAATCACTTTTACTTTTATCTCTATTTATTGGGATTTGAAAGCATCCTTTATTTAAGGAAATTGGTCCACCGCTAAAAAGTTTTAAAAAGGAAGCAAACAAAAATTCCCAACACTTTGTAAGTAGTATGAGAATGGATTTAGAGTGAGAATTCAGAACAGTCTCTTGGTTCTGGCCTCCCCCTTCTTATTCCATATTCTACCTTACTAGATTAATTTTTCTAAAATACCACTTGGTACACATTTCCCATCTGCTCGGGAGCCTTTGATCATATTCCATTACCTGCAGGTTAATATTTACTTCTTTTGGACTGAACAATAGGTGCCTTATGTATCTCCCTAAACCAGTGCTTTCAAAATGTGTGAAGAAGGGGAGGGAATCTCTTCTTGAGGATGTGAATTGGTGTGCCAAGAAATTTATATGTACCTTTGATTTTGCATCTTCATTTTTTAAAAAGATTTTATTTATTTTTTTGAAAAAGGGAGAGAGAAAGAGTGAGCATGAGCAAGAGGAGGGGCAGAGGGCAAAGCAGACACCCCACTGAGCAGGGAGTCCTACATGGGCTCAATCCCAGGACCCCGAGATCATGACCTGAGCCAAAGGCAGATGCTAAACCAACTGAGCCACCCAGGTGCCCCTTGCATCTTTAAAAGGGTGATTTAGTTTGCAGCATTTCCTAAACTTATTTGACTATTGTTAATTTTCTCAGCCCTCTCAGGACTAGTGTTTTCTCCTAGAATATGGTTTTAGAGATTTCTTGTCAGGCATCCACACTGGACACATCTTCTGTCACCCAGAGATGAGCTGATGAATCTCAAAACACATTAGATGCTTTGCCAGCTCCAACCCTGTGTGCCTTCCTTACAGCACACTGACACATGCTTACATACTCATACACACACTCATACATAGACACACACTCATACCCACATGCGCACCGAAATCACACACACCATCACCGCCACGCCCCGATGTCCAAACAAAAACATACCACACACACTGATACGGTTGAATTATAACCTCTGAGTAGTCTTCCTTGAATATGCCAACTCTTAGTGGTCATTATATCTTTTGAAATCTTTCGTCATTATAATCCGAACAATCAACTTCCCCCTCATGTTTGGCCCATAGATTTTTGTTTCTATATCCTGTACTCACCACCAGTTTGGAATTCTTTAATGAGCATGGATTTATTCTGTGCACAGCCAGGGCCTAGCATTATATCTATAGGACAAACCGCAAATAGTTGCTGTTTGATAACAATGATGATGATTATAACCCAAAGTGTTGCCTAACTGAAGATCCAAAACACAGATTTGTTGATTGGCAAAATCACAGGTAGAAGAAGCCTTCTTAAGTCAGTATTTTCTTAATGGACAAACATCTCTATTTTAGGAAAAACAAATACGCTTCTAAAAAGCATTCTAAACTAGAAATGGTATTTGTAGGTATGGCAACATCCACTTTGATAAGGTAAAATGAAAACTCCAGAACTTGTTCAGTCGGAGAGACAAGCTGAACACAACACTTAACTTCACTTAAGAAAATGCCCCTTGCAGCACCTGGGTGGCTCAGTGGGTTAAATGTCTGACTCTTGATCTCAGCTCAGGTCTTGAGCTCAGGGTCATGAGTTCAAGCCCCACATAGGGCTCCATGCTGGGTGTGGAGACTACTTAAACAAAAATGTTTGTTTATTATGACCCATGGGACAATGGTCAGTAAGAGAGGTACAGATCGGCCCTGAGGCAACTACCCTGACTTCTCCAGACATGCCCTAGTTCCAGCCCACCTCCCTGCCTGCTGTGATCTCAGACAGTTGTTTGCTTTAGATTTACCTTCACTTTTAGATTTATGGCCCACAAAGCCACTGTAACCCTTGTTCCATTAGAACAAAATTTTGACTATGGTAGAGCTATCTTTTGAAGGGGTTTGGTTATTCAGTTGCCAAAAATGATCTCATACCAGGGTAATTTCAAAGGTAAGCATTCCCATTTCATGGAAACTCGGACATCATCCCCACATTCACAGTGTGTCTGGGGGATCTCATATACACCAGTACTTCGGAGGCCCTTCAGCTGCAGAGGAAGCCCATTCCCTCCCAGCCTTTCCCCACTCCTCAGCCTTTTAAGGACAGGCCCTGATGGCAGCAAAACTGGCTACCCCTTGCACAGTCTGAAGTATATCCACCGCACCACACAACTGGATTTAAGGAAGGCACATGATGGGAACTGACTCTGCCCGCTTTTAAGTCCTCCTGGAAGAGGAACCCGACTTTTCCACTCTGACTTTCAGCAACTGATGCAGCTGCTCTAACATAATGTTTTCAGGATGATTCCAGAGGCCACCAGACCGCCTGCTTACACTCAAGATGAAAAACCACATTTGGTCAAATACCAAAGAAAATCCTGTGTTACTTTTGGAAAAATAGATCCAGATGAGGCTTCCAGGGGCTCTAAAACTCCCAGATTCCTGTTAAAGATTTGAATTGGCTGCTCAACCAGTCTCTGAGGGACAGATTTGAACTTCCTTGATGGACATTTCAGATCTCATGTGTGCCTTCTGCCCTTTGAGCCTAACTTGGACACTTTGGTGCTAATAAGTTTAACAAAGGAGGCTAGACATGATACATGGCAATGGAATTTTTACTGAGAAGCGAGCAGCAAAAATAATTTTAGTTCATTTTATGAGAGTTAATATAGTTAACAGAAATGAAGTCCAGGTGGAAAAGTGTATCCCTGGAGTAATTGGGAAAATAGTCTCTCTGGAGGCAAACAGAAAACTTGAAGCTTGCTTTCCAGGTACGAGGTGGTGTTTTTAGAGAGAAAGACTTCCAGACATTGTTACTGGCTGGAAATGTGCGGAAAAAAATGTAAGTGCAGCGTAACTTAGCTAAAGCAGCTTTCATATTTATTCAGCCTATTTCTGTTATCAGTGTGGAAGGCCCGTTTCTATCAAATCACCTAGCCTCCCTCTGCTTTCCTTGAAATGCTGCCAGGACACAGCTTTTCTAATTGAATCCCTCATTTGCATTCAAGTTTGCTCTTTTGCTTTGAACTGGTAAAAAGGAGACCAGCCCAATGCTTCTTTAACCTTATATTTACTCGGCAAATATTTTTGTCACTACATCTGTCCAAATTCACAGACATGACTTGGAAAGAAACCAGGACATCCTCCAACGGCAATGCTAAGGGCATGCCCTCCATCAGCTTTAAATGCTGACAGATTTCAGAGGGTGTGACAACCATCGCTGGCAATTCTAGGCTCGCTGGAAGAGTTACCTTATGTAAGACACTTGGGAACCAGAGCAAAATTGACAAAAATGCGTGCCCCTCCCTTTCATCCTCCCCTGACAGCTCTCCCCTCCCTCTTGCTTTCTTCTTTTCCCTTTGATATTCCCATTTGCTTTGAAAACTTCCTTTCAGGTGGTCTAATGATGACTCTTTTCTCCCACATAAATTCCCTTCTCTGACATCCTATGTTTTTTGTCCTGGTCACGTCATCCCCACTGTATGAAGCCTTATTGTTCTTGGCAATCCTTGAGTTAATTGCTGGTCCTCAAAGCAAAGTAACATTAGAATCAGTGTAACTTTACTTCCCTTTGGGAAAATGCAGTGCTGGGGCCAAACCCATCTCAACTATATCACATTTGAATATTATTTTATAAACTGATCCTAATGAAGCACTGGAGTAATAGCTTAATGGACAATGAAATTCTAGCTGTTAGTGTTTTTAACCCTCTGAGTGCTTACCATTTGAGTAGACAGTTTTCGCAAATACACTCACACATGCACACATTTATTCATTCATCCCACAAAATGTGGTGAAACTCCCCTCTTGCCCTCTCAAAGCTACTTGGGTGTTTAATAATAAAAAGACATCCAACTAAGAAACTTAAAGGACCACCTTTGCTCTGGAAAACAGTTTCAAGTGTCCAGCAACAAAATATGCTAGTTCAGCTTACATAAAAATGACACTGGGTATTATACGCAAACAATGAATCATGGAACACTACATCAAAAACTAATGATGTAATGTATGGTGGATTAACATAACATAAAAAAAAAATACATACAAAAAATAAAATGACAGTGAGACCCACAGGTAGACTTAACCCAGGGGACCTGCCAAAAGAGATGAAAATCCTGGAAACTTAGCTTCCTGGTGCTGCGGATGCAGTGAACAACCAGTGTCATTCTCCCTGGTGTTCTGTTCAAACTAAACGATTTTAGGACTTAATTAAAAGATAAAGCGTTTCAAAAAGTAATAAAGATTGCACCTTGATTACTGTCTTGGAGGTGTGATGTCTCCCTCCTTGCAATTGTGTCAAGGTAAAAATTTGACTGAGGACTAAAAGGTACAAATGATTTCAAACCCACCCTTACTCAAAGGCTGCTACTTACTGTTATGCTACATTAAAAAAAAAAAAAAAGCCGTTCTTATAGAAAATGTATTAAAACAGTAAACCTTCTAAGGAAATAGGAAAGCCACTTTAGTAAATTTCAGAGCCTATGCGCATAGTAGTAACTTTGGGAATATCTTTTAGCCACATTGAAAAATAGGAGCACTATTAAGATGTTGTCCCTAGAAAACTGTTTGAAGGCATCTAAAGAATTGACCACACTTTCCGTTCTATCAGTGAAATAATTTCCATGCACTTTGCTCATTCTTCTCATCCAGTCTTGAATGACATTCCCTTTTCTTGCCCCTTTTGCATTCTTGTATCTGAAGGGTAAGTTTAAATAAACATAGCTCAGCTCTCTTTCTGAAGGACTTAAAAAAAAAAATAATTCTGACAGTTCTCAGAGAAGTCAAGTATGCTTAGCTCTTTAGGACAGTGATTTTCATGTCAAATCCTTTTTAGTCAATGATTCTATTTTTAAAATGCATCTTGAAATGCATTTCGAAGGGACTATATTAGTTAGAGTAAAGCTAAGCTGCTGTAACAAAGAGACTCTGAAATAGAGTGGCTTAGTGAATAGAGATGTTTATTTCTCTCTGTGCTAACAGTTCCAAAGTGAACATTCTGCTTGTGGGAAGATTTGTTCCACTCTGTCATTTAAGGAGCCAGAAATCCACCATGGTGTCATATAGTTGCTCTGCCTACCTTAAGCCATTGTTCTCATGTATTTACCTGCCTTGGTTCCAGCAAAAGAAATGTGTATGATGGGCTCACGCCCTATCTTATGGTCCCTAGACACAGAGAAGCACTTGTCACTTCCATCTGTTTTCTATTGGAGAGAAATTGGCCTCATGAATGTCTAGTGTGGAATCCACATATCTGACTAGAGGTCTGTTATGTGGAAAGAAGGGGACATTGAATTATGATGTATTCTAGATATCACTGCTCAAGAGGAAAAGTAAGGCAAATTAAGTCCAACAGGTCACTCAGAGGTAATTTAGTTTGGGGCAGTGTCATTTACCTAGAATCAGTAAATATTTTTGAATACTGATGGTCCTAATTTTGTAAGAATATTTGGAGATTTTGATAGCATATACTTTATTAAAATGCCTTTATAATCCTGAACCCAGAGAAATTTGAAAGTATGGAAATCTTCAGGCATCAGGACAGTGACTTATCATTAGTTGTTAGCTAGTATATTTAGACCTTAAGATCTGATCTCAATGGTATTCACATTTTTTGTGCCAAAAAATTTGCAGACATATCAGTGGAAACTAAAATCAATATATTAAGAACAAATAAATACTCGTATCATTTATTACATTTGTAATTTTGGCCCATTTCCATAAAAATCCTTGGAGGAATCAATTATAATTTGTTTCTGTAACAGCTTATTCCCCTAAGGCTATAACCATTAGAAACATACCTGAGATCCTGAGCAGATATAGATCAGCATCCTGCATACCAAGGAACCCTAGGGAAATGTGACTGTAGGAAAGAGTCTGATCATAATAGAGTAAAATATTACCAGGAGAGAGATGGGGAGAGAGAGAGAATGATAATATGAATGTGAATGTAAAGCTCCTGAATAGTCAAAAGAAGAAAATAGTTTTTTTATACCTTGTCTCTCATTTCAGCATGGTCAATAGGGAGAATTCGCCATAAGTGACTTAAAATTGAACTGAAATTAACAAAACCAACATGAAATTACCTCATGCCTACAATTTGGCCACCTAAATTTATTTCTAAATGTTCTAAATGAATCTAAGTTCACCTAAATCTTTCCAGATCTTTCTAAGCATCTATCTGTATTTTTCGGTAAAATGTATTTTCCCTTTATTTAAGACTTCTTTCCTTTGGAATTTAGCTTGTGAAATTGGACTCTAAGCTCTGCCCACCACCTAAGGCAAAGTCAGATATAGGTTTTGGAAGTTTTTAATTAACAACTATGAAATAAATAGGTCCTCAACAAAATATAGGCAAATCAAACTTAAAAAGTATAAAAATAATTATGTACCATGATCAAGTGGGATTTATCCTAGATATGCAAGCTGGTTAAACATTCCAAAATCAATTAATGTAACCCGTCATATCACTAAACTAAGGAAGAAAAATCATATGATTATCAATAGATGTAGAAAAAGAATTTTACAAAACCTAACACCAATTCATGATAAAAACTCAGTAAACCAGAGGGGAACTTCCTCTACTTAAGTGGTAAAGACTATCTATAAAAACCTACAGTTAACAGCATACTTAACTATGAGAAACACAACTTTCCTACTAGATCAGGTACAAGACAAGGATGTCCCATCTCACTAATTTTTTCAACATCACACTGAAAGTCCTTGCTAATGAAGTAAGGCAAGAAGAAGAAATAGAAGGTATACAGATTAGGAAGGAAGACAAGACCGTCTTTATTTGGAGATGACATGATCATTTCGTAGAAAATCTGAAAGAATTGACCAAAAAAACCTCAAAAAACAAAAACCCAACTCCTGGAACTAATAAGCAATTATAGCAAGGTTACAAGATAAGAGTTAATATGAAAAAGTCAATTTATATAAATAAATAACTGGAGAGATACTTCATGTTCATAGATAGGAAGACTCAATATTGTCAAGATGTCAGTTCTTCCCAATTTGATCTATAGATTCAGTGTAATCCGGATCAAAATACCAGCAAGTTGTTTTTATGGATATTGGCAAACTGATTCAAAATCTAGAGATTTTGCCTCTTAGAGGCAAAAGACCTAAAATAGCTAACACAGTACTGAAGGAGAAGAACAAGACTGGAGGACTGACACTACCCAATTTCAAAACATACTATAAAGCTACTATAGTCAAGACAGTGTATTTTGGTGACATAATACATGAATAGATCAGTAGAACAGAATAGAAAGCCCAGAAATGGACCCACATATGTGTAGTCAACTGATCTTTGACAAAGGAGTTACAATACAATGGAGCAAAGGTAGTCTCTTCAACAAATCATGCTGGAACATCTGGACATTCACATGCGAAAAATGAATCTAGACAGAGACCTTATACCTTTCACAAAATAAAATAAAATAAAATAACTCAAAATGGATAATAGACTTAAATGTAAAATGAAAAACTATAAAACTCCTAGAAGACACATTGGCAAAAACCTAGTTGACCTTGGGTATGGTGATGCCTTTTTAGATACTGTACCAGTTTTTCTCAAGCCTCTTCAAAGACTACCTTTGCTTCAAGATTCTGGTGTCCTACTCACCTGAGTGGTGATGTACGATTTTTGGTAACATAGTCTGTATCATTCATTATGTGTGATCAATCTTGAGTATCACTGCATCGGAGGACCGAGGAATAATGGAGAATGAGGGTGGGTATCAAAGTGGCTATGGTCATGAGTTTCAGGGTGCCATATATCTAGGTTCGAATTCTGAGTCTGTCTCTTATTAGTTGTGTGTCCTCAGGCAAATTAATCTCCAGAACTTAGTAACCTCAATTGTCACAGAGGGATGATAATGCCTCTAACATGGGGCTGCTGTAAGATTAAATGAGATAATGCATTAAAGTGCTTGTCGTGATGTCAGACACATAAAGATGAACATTTAACAATCATCATTACTATTATTGTTAATAGTAATTTTATTTTTGCCACTATCATTATTATTACTCTCCCAATGGACTCTGAGCTCATTGAGGGCAGAGGCTTTTGAATATTTTTTCACTCCTATCACCTAGATTTGAGAAGAGTTTTGACGCTGTTGAGCAAGTAGTTTACTATTTGAAGGAGGCTTTACTCAGTCCTTGAATGACACCAATCCGCAGTCCCTTCTCATAAAGTCACCTCACTTGCTGCTGGATTACTTCTGCTGCTTCTCTGAAAACTACATGTCTCCTGTCAGCCACCTCTATGCCCTGTGGTTGAGCCATGCGAGTTAAGCCATCTAGAATTGAAGCCTATTTTCAGCATCTTGCCATGCTTTCTAAATCACACTTAGCCACAACCGCTATAGACTATTGTTTACAAAATAAAGTCAACTTGTTTCAGCAGTTCCAAGTTTTCTACAGTTTATCTAAGCCCTAAGAATGAAAACATTTTGTTTTCTCTGTATATAAATATAAGTTTTCAGCGAAAAGAGAGACAAAGTAATTGTAGTTAATTGTGGCTTCGAAAGTGAAGTCCCATGTTGTAAGACAGCATGCTGTTCTTCTCTAGGAAATCTGGGGGAATAGAAAACAGTTACTCTGCCATTTGGCTTGAAGAGGGGAAAGCCCAGTGCTTGCTTTTTTCCCCCCCAAGAAAAACATCAAGAAAGTTGCACTTTTTTTTTTTTTAATTTCTAAGATCATAGGGTCATGGGATTGGAAGCCATTTTGGATATCACACTTGTCTTAGCTCCTTATTTTTCTGGCTGAGACTCAGAGTTTTTGAGTGACTTGTTTAGCCACACCCAAGTAATTCACAGAAGAACTGAGATCAGATGTCCACCAGTAGGGCAAAGAAGCAAGGATAAGAGTTCGAGAATCAGGAGGATATGAGATTATAGCCTAGGATGGTCGACTCACTAACCTCTTCTTTGAACCTCAGTTCCAAGCTTCCTCATATGCTAGGTGGGAATAATATTAATATGTACCTTCTGCTATTAGAAGAAAAGAAAGGAGTTGAACTGAAGTTCATCCAGAACTGAGTCCCAAAGTCCTGACTCCCATACTCTCTCTAGGCCCCTATTCCCAACCCTGCCTCTTCTTCTACCCATACTTCTTATAGCTAAATCCTTTTTCTCTGGACCCCACCTCAGGCCACTGGGTTCAGCATCAGTAGCTTGTGAAGATTGAGTTTATATACAAAGTACCTGCACATCTGTCTCTCTTTGCATCATATCAGTGCGTCTTTCACTATATCATCAAAGACCCTTTAAAGATAAAGGTTAATATGTCTATGTCCTCCTGGTACCCAAAGACAGCCTCTAGAAGTGGGAAATTTTGTTTTACTTGAATCTCATATCGTATTTTAAAGTATAAATATATATTGTAATCTATTTCTTGAAACGAAATGCTTTACATTACTTACCTGTTAAATAATTTTAGAGTCCTCCTCCAATAAATTTGCTTGTAAAATTAACCCTTAGGAAGGTGCCCATCTTGTGGTTTACGGTGCCTCTGGCAAACTGCCAATGTCCCAGTTTAAAAGCCAGACATTTGACCAGCCTTACAAATGTCAGCCCTTGCATATAATTACAAGAATCTGTGAAAAGTGATCACCAGCAGCTCAGAGGTTCCAAGCTTCTGCAAATTCTGAATCCCTTAGCAAGCCAGAAAGATCTGCTGGCACTGCTGTAGGGAAAGGTTAGCATCCTAAATTATTGCCTCTCATTTTTTTTTTCAACTTTGCAAATATTTTATCTCCTCATCCATAGTGAAAAAGAAAAAAGAAGTATGCAGAGTTGCTGCTTTCCCATGTTATATATAGAAGGAAATGAGGAGTCATCAGCTTTTTTCATCCTTCATAAAACAATGAAAATATGCCTCCTTGCTGGATAAAACAGGGATATGCATCAGGGGATCTGGGAAATGTAAAAACCTTAACTTGAAATGCCTTTTTTTAGATCTCTGCAGATGTTGAAGGCAGTATTGGGACCTAATAGGGGTGTGTGTATGTGTGTGTGGTATCCTAGTTTAGCTTTTCTCCCAATAGACCTCATCCCAAACTACCAGACATGGTAGTTTGTCCAGACATGGGATAAGATGAGAAGTAGAAAATACAGTGAGTGGGAAGAGATGGTGAAGGAGAAGAGCAATAAGAAAAGAAGCTGATGCAAGAGGGGTTGGGAGGGCAAGCTCATGGCAGGGCAGCCATTCCCAGGCAGGAAGAGACTGGTTCAATGACGGGCTGGGATATGCAGACCAGTCTGTGCCTAGGAACATCTTTTGTGTTCCTCCTCGTTCCACTTAGTATTGTTTTCTCCCATCCCTTTCACTACCAACTTCTTCCACTTTACACTTACTGTCTCATTTGAGGCAATGCCCATCTTAGATGGGGCCACAGTGTCAGAGCTGCTAACAGCAACTAGCAACCTAGCTCTCCTCCAGCTCAGAGCTCTCCTCATCCTCCATTGCACTTCCTACCCATCATAATCACCATACATCTTCCTTTCCAGGAGAGAAGTCCAGTGCTCAATTGAGTGTCCATGCTGAATAAATTGTTCTTGACCTTTTCTGTAGCAGTGTATTTTCTTGTCTCCAATGGCAGTGATCCTTAAGAAACTCCAGGAAACTTTGCTTACTTAAAGAATTAGAAAAATAGGGTAGAAAAGTAAAACTGTTTTGCATTCTGCAGTGGGGTGAGGTAGGAAAGAACCTAGTGGGGAAGTAACTGATAATAAGAGATGGTGGCTCTGTCCCTGCTGCCATTCAAAGAAATCAAAGGAAGTTAATAGAGATTGGTCTAGAACTATGTAAAGCCCAAGGATTTTTTAACAATACGATAGACCAGATGGACTTATATATACAGAACATCTCATCCAACAGCAGCATAATACACATTTTCTCAAGTGCACATGGAACATTTTCTAGGGTAGATCCTATGAATCAAAATATTCATGAAAATATAAATTATATATCAAGTATCTTTTCACATCACAATGGAATGACCTAGAAGTCAATAACAGAAGGAGAACTGGACATTTCACAAATAAATGGAAATTAACACACTCATGAACAACCAATGGATCAATGAAATCAAAAAGGAAATAAAAGAATATCTTGAAACAAATGAAAATGGACACACACCATACCAAAACTTATGAGATGCAGCAAAAGCAAATCTAAAAGGGAAGTTTTTAGCAACAGAACACATATATCAAGGAAAAAGAAAGATCTCAAATAAAGAACTTAAACCTCATGGAATTAGAAAAAGAACAAACTAAACCAAAAGTTACCAGAAGAGATTATTTCCTTTCTAAAGGAAATCTAATCTAATAAAGATTGAGCAGAAATAAATGAAAGAGAGAATAGGAAAACAACAGAAAAGATTAACAAACCAAGAGTTGGTTCTTTGAAAAGATAAGCAAAACTGACAAACTTTTACCTGGGATTAGCCAAGAAAAAAAAGGGCTTAAATGCATATAATTATAAATGCAAGAAGAGACGTCTGATTCCACAGAAATAAAAAAGGATCATAAGAGACTACCATGAACAAAGAGATGCCAAAAATTACAACATAGAAAAAATGGATATATTCCTAGAAACATACAACCTACCAAGAATCATGAAGAAATCATAAAGAAATTGAAAATCTGAACAGACCAATAATGAGAAGGATATTTAATCAGTAATACCTCCCAAGAAAGAAAAGCTCAGGACCACATGGTTTCACTGGTGAATTCTACCAAACATTTAAAGAATTAGCTCCAATCCTTCTTAAAATCTTCCAAAAAATTGAAGAGAGAGTACTTCCAAACTCATATTACAAGACCAGCATTACCCAGATACCAAAGCCAGAGAAGAATACTACAAGAAAAGAAAACTGCAGGCCAGCATCCTGAATGTAGATGTAAAAATTCTCAACAGAATACTAGCAAACTGATTTAAAAATTATATTAAAAGGATTATATAACATGATCAAGTGGGATTCATCCCTGGGGTGCAAGTATGGTTTAAAATGTGCAAACCAATAAATGTAATGCATCACAAATATAGAATGAAATATTTTTAAAAAACCACTTATGATAAAAACCCTCAACAAAGTGGATATAGAAGTAATGGAATAGTACTTCAACATCATAAAGACCATATATGCAAGCCCACAGCTAATATCATACTTAACAGTGGAAAGCTGAAAGTCTTTTCTCTAAGATCAAGATAAGACAAGGATGACCACTCTTGCCATTTTTATTCAACATAGTATTGAAAGTTCTAGCTAGAGAAACTAGGCAAAAAATAAAAAAGAAAATAAATAAATAAAAGGCATCCAAATTGGAAAGGAAGAAGTAAAACTGTCACTATTTGCAGATGACATGGTATTATATATAGAAAACCCTAAAGACTATTAAAAAATTGTTAGAACTAATAAATGAATTTAGTAAAGTTGCAAGATACAAAATCAATATACAGAAATCTGTTGCATTTCTATACACTAATAATTAACTAGCAGAAAGAGAAATACATAAAATAATTCCCTTTACAATTGAATCAAAAAGAATAAAATACCTAGGAATAAACTTAACCAAGGAGGAGAAAACTACCAGACATTAATGATAGATATTGAAGAGACACAGTAAATGGAAAGATATTCTGTGCTCATGAATTAAAAGAACCAATATTTTAAAAATATCCATATTGCTCAAAGAAATCTATAGATTCAGTGCAATCCCTATCAAATTCCAATGGCATTTTTTTCAATGAAATAAAACAAATAATCCTAAAATTTGTATAGAACTACAAAAAAACCTGAATAGCCAAAGCAACCTTGAGAAAGAAGAACAAAGCTGAAGGCATCACATTCCCTGGTTTCAAGCTATTCTACAAAGTTATAGTAATGAAAAAAGTATGGTATTGGCATAAAAACAGACACATAGATCAATGAAATAGAACAGAGAGCGAGGAAATAAACCCACACATATATGGTCAATTAATTTATGATAAAGGAGGGGCACCTGGGTGGCTCATTGGGGAGTCCGCTTCTCCCTCTCAGTCTGCCCCTCTCCCTCGCTCATGCTCTCTCTCAAAATAAATAAATAAAATCTTTTTAAAAAATTATGAGGGGCGCCTGGGTGGCTCAGTTGGTTAAGCGACTGCCTTCGGCTTAGGTCACGATCCTGGAGTCCCGGGATCGAGTCCCGCATCAGACTCCCTGCTCAGCAGGGAGTCTGCTTCTCCCTCTGACCCTCCCCCTTCTCATGCTCTCTCTATCTCATTCTCTCTCTCAAATAAATAAACAAAATCTTTAAAAAAAAATTATGACAAAGGAGCCAAGAATATACAATGGGGAAAGGACAGCCTCTTTAATAAATGTTGTTGGGAAAATTGGACAGCCACATACAAAAGAATGAAACTTGACCATTACCTTATACAATACATAAAAATTAATTCAAAGTGGATTAAAGACGTGAACATAAGACCTGAAACCATAAACCTCCTAGAAGAAAATAGAGGCAGTAATATTCTTTGACAAAGGTCTTGGTAATGGTATTTTGAATCTGACAGCAAAAGCAAAAGCCACAAAAGCAAAAATAAATAAGTGGAACTATGTAATACTAAAGAGTTTCTGCACAGCAAAGGAAATCATCAACAAAATGAAAAAGAGAAACAAACTGAACTGGGGAAAATATTTGCAAATTATACATCTGATAAAGGGCTATATATATATCCAAAAGATACAAAGAATTCATATAACTCAATATCAAACAAATAATCTGATTAAAAATGGGCAGAAGATCTGAATAGGCATTTTTCTAAGGAAGGCATATAGGTGGCCAACAGGTACATGAAAATATGTTCAGCATCACTAATTATCAGGGAAATGCAAATCAAAACCACAATGGGACATCATCTCACCTCCTCCCACCTGGGATATCACAATGGAATATAACCTCTAGGTTATTATAAAAAAGACAAGAAATAACATGTGTTGGTGAGGTTGTGTAGAAAAGAGAACCCTTGTACACTATCAGTGAGAATGTAAATTGGTGCACCACTATGGAAAAAAGTATGGAGTTTTCTCAAAAAATTAAAATAGAACTACCTTATGATTCAGCAATTCCATTTCTGGATATATATCTGAAGGAAATGAAATCAGTGTTTCAAAGAGATATATACATTCCCATGATCATTATTTATCAGAGCCAAGGTAATGGAAACAAATTAAGTGTCCATTGATGGATGAATGGATAAAGAAAATGTGAGATACACATATAATGGGATGGGATATAATTTATGGGGTATTATTCAGCCATAAAAAAAGAAGGAAAATCCTTCTATTTGCAAAAACATGGTTCAACTTTGAGGACATTATGCTAAGTCAAATAAGTCAAAGAAAGACAAATGCTGTATGATCTCACTTATATGTGGATACTAAAAAAAAATAAATAAATAAACTCATAGAAACAGAAAACAGATTGGTTTTTGCCAGGGGAGGAGAGTGGGGAATGAGAGAAATGGGTGAACATGGTCATGGGTACAGATTTCCAGATATACTATGAGTAATTTCTGGGGATATAGTATACAGCATGATGGCCATAGTTAACAATACTGTATATTCGAAAGTTGCTAAAAGTAGATTTTAAAAGTTCTCACATCACACACACACAAAATTGTAACTTTGTGAGGTGATGGACATGTTAACTAACCTTATTGTGGTAATCATTTTGCAATATATACATATATAAAATCATTGTACATCTTAAACTTACACAATGTCATATGTACGTTGTGTCTCTTAAACATAAACAATGTTATATGTCAATTCTCATTAAATCTGGGAAAAAATCCCAAGGATTTTCATTAGTAAGAGGCCATGACCTCAATGTTCTTCTAATTCCCAACCCTAGAACTCCTTGTGTTTCTACTCTGCTGCCCTGTCCTCCACCCCTTTTCCTTGACATACCCTATTATACGATTGGTACTCACCATTACTAATAATAGAGTTACAGAATTTCCATTCCTATTGCTTGGAAGATTAGAAGGCAGGAGAGTCTCCTGACGTAGAGATGTGTTTCTGGGAACTCAATCCAGAATTCTGAGCCCATTTTCACAGGATAAAGACAAAGCTATCAACATGATCTTGGAGCCTTCACCTGCCCTCATCTTGTGCCTGGCTTCTTCTAGCTTTCTGCACCCAGCCCCACTGTCTGCCTTTCCGTCCTTCCTACCAGGCCTCTGTTCTGCTGTTTATGCCCTTGGCCTGGAGAGCCCTTACCTCCTCCCCTTTAGTTGGTTAACCACCACAAGCATGGTCTCTGGAGGGATGCTCTCTCTGACCTCCCTGATCAGATCAAACCTTCTTATTACCAGTTCTCAAGGCATTATGTGGCTCTCCTTTGTTATAACTGCAGCTCACATTTATTTGGGTTATTATTTTACCAGTGTTAGTTTCTGGTTTTGTACACCCCTGTTTTCCCAGTTCCCAAAACTATGTCTGATGCAGGTTAGAGTCAGTAAATTCTTGCTAAATGAATGCATGCATTTTCTTGTAATGCTGTATGTTCTACCTTCATTATAAACTAAATCAGTTTTGGGCAAGTCCAGACAAGAGAAATACAATGCACAGTATTTTCTCATTGAAATTTGAATTATAAGTTACAGATAATCAAATGGGTAATAGCAGTTTTGGAATATGGACGACATGTAGTTACAGTCCTTGTATTTTATTCTAGGAATTCTTTTTCTTCTTTACTTATAGTACATGCAATCAAATAAGTGTATTTACTTATTATAAAGAACAAGGCTTTTTGATGTTTGCATTTGTTCCCCTTGCAGTCATCCTAGATGGTCATCTTTCCTCTTGGAGGACCATCCCTAAGACTGCTGGATGGCTCAGAACATAATCAAACTCCCTAGTGGCAGATTGTTTATACTTTAGGACTTATCTATAAAATTCAGTCATGAGATGCACTCATTAATTTTTCATCCCCACCTCCACTAGTGTCTTCTCTAGTGTCTAAACTCTGAGTTACCAGAGAATTGGGACCATGTGGCTTCCCTGTCCCCTTACTGTCTAATAATGAAACATGCTGAATGAATATCCACAGCATTGAAATTAATCACATATATCCCCCACTTTGCCTTGGGTAGTAATCGATTAGAGGGTCATGATCACCGCCCAGCCTTGAGAGGACTCCTATTTAATAAAATACGGCTCAAGCATCTGAACACTTATATAGCACTAATGTTACCAAGGAGAATAGGAGATTAAGGGACACTTTTTAAAAGTTGTGCTTTTTTATTGTTATTTTTTATTTTAATTCCAGTATAGTTAACAAACAGTGTTACATTAGTTTCAGGTGTGCAATATAGTGATTCAACAATGCCATGCACTACTCAGTGCTCATCATAAGTGTATTCTTAAACCCCTTCACCTATTTCACGCCCCCCATCCACCTCCCCTCTGGTAACCATCAGTTTGTTCTCTATAGCTAAGAGTCTGTTTTTGGTTTGTCTCTTTCTTTCTTTATTTTTCCTCTGTTCATTTGTTTTATTTCTTAAATTCCACATATGCGTGAAGTCATATGGTATTTGTCTTTCTCTAACTGGCTTATTTTGCTTAGCATTACACTTTCTAGATCCATCCATGTCGTTGCAAATGTCAAGACTTCATTCGTTTTTATGGCTGAATAATATTCCATTTTGTGTGTGTACACATATGTTATATATATATATATATATATATATACACACACAGCACATCATCTTCAACCATTTATTTCATTTATCTATCAGTGTACATTGGGGCTGCTTCCATAGTTTGGCTATTGTAAATAATGCTGTGTTTTTAATTGTTAAAATAATATATGCACATGGAAAAAATAATAAAACACTATAAAATACATGAAGTTTTTTTTTTTTTTTTGGTCTCTTCCTACCTACAACTACCAGTATCCCTCTTGAGAAGCAACCATTGTTGAGTTTCTTGTGCAGTTTTCCAAAAAAGGAAATATTCACTGCATTTATTAGCTTATAAATGTAACCAAATTTATCAGTCTTTTCTCTGCATGGTTTCCAACTTAGGAAGGCCTTCCCACTTCCAGATTATTTGTAAAAGTTCTCCCAGATTTTTTTCTGGTGACCTAAGTCACATTTTAAACACACATACATACATATGTTAAACCATTTCTATATACATATATATACACATGCATACATATATAATACATATACATAGGCATA
Source organism: Mirounga leonina (assembly GCF_011800145.1). Classification (NCBI taxonomy): domain Eukaryota; kingdom Metazoa; phylum Chordata; class Mammalia; order Carnivora; family Phocidae; genus Mirounga; species Mirounga leonina. The sequence goes on along the minus strand of NW_023270374.1, from coordinate 9,863,063 downwards.
CATATACATATTATATATAGTATATTTGTTTATATATACATATATATACTATATATCATACACATATATACTCTATATTATAGCGCATTTGTAAGTAATGCATATATAGTATATGTATGTGTGTAAATGTGTATATATGTATATACATATACATATAATAAAAGCTTTATATGCTTATGTCACTGAATGTGAAATAGTATGTATTTTACTATAAAAATATAAATATATGCTTGTACCTATGTATGCATACCAGTTTGAAGAAAAACATGAACTGTTTAAAAAAAGAGTTGGGGGATACACATAACTTTAAACAGGCATCTAATTAATCATCTATTTCTTTCACAAATAATTCCTGTTGTTTTTGTTTCTTTCGACCCAATAATTGCAAGGTAATACTTTTCTATTATTATTTATTATTTATAGGTATATATAATATTTATAGGTATATATAATGTTATATATTCTCTCTGTGTATGTATATATATGTGTGTAATATCATAGGTATATTTTATATGTGTGTATATATAATAGAAAATATATTATTTGTAATGTGTATGTGTTCTGTATATGACTGTAAGAGAATGTGATATGTGTGTTGTTTATATCTCAAACTCTAGGAAAGTTTTAGAATATTAAGATTTTTTTAATCTTCTCTGTTGTTCATTTTTCATCTATTCCTTATTAGATAATGACAATTAGTTTTTTCACACTAAAACAAGACCTATTTCACCTACTCAAACCCCCATAAATAAAGCAAATCATTTAATGTGAGAATAAATTAACAGTGCCTTCCTTCAAGAGTTGTAGCTCAGGTATTTCTGAGGTGCAGTGAAATTTCTTGGAATTATAAATATCGATGTCAGTTTGTCAGTGATTTTCTCCAAGTGCACAATGTTATTGCATCTGTCATTCACCATCTGAAAGCAAATCTGATTAGGAGACATACCGGGCTTGGCAGCTAAAGACATTTCCTTGTTTACTAATCCATTCCTTTGGGATATTGTTAAAATTACAAAAGGTCATCTCTTATATGAGGGAACAAGTAACAAGTTATTTTGTCATAGCTATCAATGTGAAATTGTTTATTGTCTTTTGGAAATAGAAGAAGAAGAAGAAAAAAAGATGGCATGCCTAAATTTGTTTTCCATTCGCCCACAACTAGCATGTTCTAAACATCTCAGAGGGCGTCTGAGATATACTTTCCTTTGGGCGTTTTCAGTGTGAAGCATGGAACAACTCTTTCACACTTTTCATTTGTGCTGTTAAGACTTAAATCAGAAGTACAAAGCATTTTAAATCAACAGAATGAAAAGCAAACCTCAGAGTGGCTTTGCTTCCCATGGTGCTCGCCAAGAAGGCCAGAACACACGTCAGCAAGTCTCCTGAAGGGTGGTAAATAAAAAACGGGAACCTTTGACCTCTTCCTCATCTTTAAAACACACTTGAGAATGGGTTCCTTCCCTCCCAGGCTAAATCCATTGCGTTCTGGGGCTGTCAGCCCTGCAGAAAGGCCCTCGTTTGCCAAGCAGGCTGAGAGAAGACTAGCTGTAATTGGCAATCCATTTCTCCATTTCCATTGTACAGCCATCCCTGACAAATTAATCACAATCAAATGTTAGCTGCAGTGAGGGGCACCCTCTGCGGCAGGAGAAGAAAAATGAGGCCTCACGCTGGTCTGACAGCCGAATCTTTCAACTTACCCCATTAGACTGAACAAGGGGACACTGCGGTTTGCCTGTCACTACCACCACCCATAAACAAACTATTCGCTCTGCATCTCGGAGCTTGGCTAATGCGATCAGGGCTTCCTCAGGGCCCACTGGAGACCTGATCAATCAGTGCTGCAGAGAAAGGAGCAGGGCCCCGTCCTGCTGTGGAGGCAACACCAGGCAGTGGCATATAAGATTGGTGAGGACAGCCTGGCCCGGCGGAACACTGAAGAGTGATGCTGTCTGTGTCTGACCATTTCGAAGTTGGTGGAGGCCTACTGTAGGCTCCAAATTGGAGTGTGTCTCTGGGCTTGCTGCTTAGCTATGTCTGTCATTCATGAGCTCCAGGTAGCAAGACATCTTGCCCTTTCCACTCACTGATTAGAATTCACTTCCTGGGCCACTTTCTCTGCTCCTATAACCAAGAAACTGAAAATACCTTTGAAAATAGTCTTCACAGGCGCCTGGGTGGCTCAGTTGGTTAAGTGACTGCCTTTGGCTCAGGTCATGATCCTGGAGTCCCAGGATCGAGTCCCGCATCGGGCTCCCTGCTCAGCAGGGAGTCTGCTTCTCCCTCTGACCCTCCCCCCTCTCATGCTGTCTCTGTCTCATTCTCTCTCTCAAATAAATAAATAAAATCTTAAAAACAAAAAAAAAAACAAAAAAAAAAAGAAAAGAAAAGAAAGTAGTCTTCACAAATATGCCCAATCCCTGTAATAAAGTTTGTTAAGTGTTACCCATAGTAAAGCTGCTCGGGCCCTCACTCAGGGCCTAATCGCTCTTATTTTAGACATAATTCTAACAAATGTTCCTCAGCCCATAGGAAATTACCAGATGGCAGGAAGATCCTAAGAGGTAGGTGCTGACAATAAGAAGATGCCAAAACACTAAATAAAATAAAATAAAAAATAAGCCAAGTTTGCTTCCCTGCTGGCCAGTATAGCAGAAGAGAAAATTGTATTTTGAGACACATGCTCTTTGTAAAAGACAGCCAAACTATGTATCGGGATGCCTGTGATGTTAGGTATGCATCGAAGTTAGTCTCTATTCTCTCATTCTCCACTGAAATGCTCAAGAGGTGGTATGTAGCTGAATCAAATCAAACAAGAATTATAACGTCATCTCTTTTCTTTTTTCTTTTTTTTTTTTTTAAAGATTTTATTTATTTATTTGACAGAGAGATACACAGCGAGAGAGGGAACACAAGCAGGGGGAGTGGGAGAGGGAGAAGCAGGCTTCCCGCCGAGCAGAGAGCCCGATGTGGGACTCGATCCCAGGACCCTGGGATCATGACCTGAGCCGAAGGCAGACGCTTAACGACTGAGCCACCCAGGCGCCCACGTCATCTCTTTTCTAATCAAGTTTACCCCTGATTCTTCTAACTGTGGGCAGTGGTATTCACTGCTGTGCCGTAGGTTTTCACAAAAATCAGGGTCAAGGTCTTATGGGTAGGTAGTGGAAGGTTTTAATTCCTAGGAAAAAATGATCATTTTTCAGACTATAGAATCGTGTAGCATGGTCTCTAAATTTTCCACTCTACCTCTCTCAGACTGAGTATAAATAAAGTTTAAAGAAAACGTTGCATTTAAAACTTATCTCTAGTACTAACTTAGAAAGGCACTTTTTCCCCTATATATTTAGGACTAGAGATTCTACTTATTAACTCAAGTTAATTTTAAAAAATGGGGGCTATCTGAGGTCCAAATTATAGCAAAGCATTTCCCAGCACTAGACTGAGGGTATCAGTGTCTTGTCCAAAGTCACAGAGAAGCCAGACATGAACACAGTATCTAGGACATGTGCTTTAGTTTCTCCTCAGAGGTACATAATTTGACATTCTCCTGATGATTAGTGTTTGTTTTGTTTTGCAGGGGAAAAAAAGTATATATCAGAAAGTATGTACATAAGTTGCTATTTTCCCCTCACTCTCTCTCTGAGAAAGACATAATACTTTCTTAATCCTATTCCCAGCAACCTAAAGACTCCAGTGCTTATTGAATCATGGAATCATTATTTTAAACTCTCCCCTTCTCCCCCTCCACCCTTCTCAGCTCTTGTTCCAATAAAATTTTACCAGGAAGTACAAGTAATTTAGCCACTCCTAACATTTAATTATTTTGGTTTATTCCTAAAAATACAAAAATACTTGTATATCATGTTGGATTTTTCAATTTAGATTAAAGTGGTTATGCACTCACTGAATTGAGGTGCACCTTTAAGTCAATAATAATATTGGTTCCTATCTCTTGGATACCTCTAATTATGCCTCACGTATTATGTGCTATTTCGAACCTTCACAACCATCTTAATAGGTCAGTACAATTATCCCTACTATACAGCCAAGGGGAGATTAACTAACTAAGGAAAGGGCAGAGGTGGGGATAAAAACTCAGCCTGATTCTTCAGAGGTGCATATGAAAGCAGTCGTTACTTCTCCATGTTAAAGAACAGTACTCAGGGAAATATTCTTCTGTTCTAAAAAGGTTCATGGTATCTGATGCAGTATATACCATTGTGATCCTAATATACTTTCATCAGTTCTCAAGTCTGCAGCAAGCATTTGCTCTGAAGAATCCACATTCTCTTTTTCTGGGTGTATTCCAGCCTCTCTAGCTTTTTCATCAGCTGAGGGGTTTGAAGACATAAGAATGGGAAATCCATATGCAACTGTGATGGTTGTGCTGAAATCTGGGTATTAGACTGAAGCCATTGACTATTGTAACACTGACCCATGGTGTCTGCACAATTCCAGCTTTATGCACCACATCATTACTCCCCTTTGAAAATGAATTGTTGGGGGAGGGGGCACCTGCCTGGCTCAGTTGGTTAAGCATCTGCCTTCAGCTCAGGTCATGATCTCAGGGTCCTGGGATTGAGCCCCACTTCGGGCTCCCTGCTCAGTGGAGAATCTGCTGCCCTTTCTTTCTCCCTCTGCCTCTCCTCCTGCTTGTGCTCTCTCTCTCTCTCTCAAATAAATAAATAAAATCTTTTTTTAAAAAAATGCATTGTGGGTTTCTGGAGAAAGCTGAACAGTTGGGGACGTATGTCCCTAGCCAATTGCCAATAGAGGCTATGAACTTTAGATGATGTTTTCAACTGACACACAGTTATGACCAAAGTTTTAAAATTATTTTTGTGTGCCTTAATTATCATGTTTGTTCAGCTGTGTCTTTAATAAGAACACAGCGTTGTTAGGTTAATAGTTTTTAAAGCATTCTTAGTTGTAGGTTGTAAGCATCCTGCCTTAACACTGTCCTCTCCCTCTGCTCTCTCCCTAGCAAATGCTGTCTCCTCCTCCTTCAACACACATGTGCTCATACATGTACACACACACATTCATTATGTAACTGTTAGTCACAGGACTGCCATATTTTTCTAGATGTTTCAGGTTAGGAAATTGATGGGTTGATATGAAGATCTTCTCTCTCTTTTTAAGTCTTATTTATCCATCAGATATGATTTTGTGTATTCATATACGTATTAGGTATATTTGCATATATATACAAGCAGTTATATATACATATATATATATATATACACACACATATATATGTATATTTATCACAAATATTCTTAATGTTTCCTTTTGCAATTCCATGAGAAGCAGCCCAACATTCCAGGCCAAGTTCCTTCAAAGAAATGCTTTGAACTGTGCAAGGGACCTGTCATGGAAAGGAACTGATTAATAACAATGATGGTGGGTAGTTATTGGCACTTACCTTGTGCCTTCTACCTGCTAGTCTGTCAGTTGCTTTATGTATAGTAATCCATTTAAGGTCCAAAACAATCTGTGGTATAATCTCTGTTATCTCATTGATGAGGAAACTCAGAACAGCTAAGCACTTGGCTCAAGCTCATGCAGAGACCACATGTGTCAGAATGGTGACCAGACCCAGGCATCTTGACCTCAGATTGCATTTGCTTAGCCAACAGCAAGAATTGCATCCTTATGATGTTTAAAGGTTTTCCTCTTGTGCATTTTCTGAGACTTTGGCCTTCCTGGCAGTAGAGAAATATTTCACCAGTCAACAGTGGACCCATTTAATAGAACAGCTCCTTTCAAACTAGCAATGTCAGCCGTGATGTAGATAATGAGTGTACATATTGGTCCCACTTCTCTGTCATTGATTTAATGGAGATTCCAGTTAGTGGCAGCTTGTCCACTGATTTTGGAGGCTGATTAATGAGTTGTCACTGTTTTATTAGGTATAGGTAATCAGGGGCAGGAATAAAAGTATCTCTAACATCTGAGCGACCCAGAACATTCAACAAGTGATAAATGAAACCATCAGGGCCCTTCAGATGTGTGATTTATGAACATACCCTTGGGTGACTGCACTTACCATAAAATGTACATAGCAATCCTTATACAAAATACTGATGACTTTATATTTAAGAATTTTGCTTGTGAGAGATCATATGGCTTTGAGCAAATAACTGTCAGGCCTGTCAAAATCTTTTCATAGAGGCAGCCTATTAAATTATAATTGTGAAATTTGATGCATATTTTGGAGAATTAATTACTTAAGCTTTTACTGCAGATTTGCTTTCATTATCAGTTTTTCATTCTACTGTAACCTCCCTGCTCAGTTTTCCTACGTGGGTTACAACCTTCTAGAGGCTGATTGTCCTCTCATTTCAGCTCACTTTTTAAGACAAGAATTGATTGACATTTTCACCAAACTGGCTCCTTTCATAAATCCATAAACTAAAAATGAGCTTTCTGCTTTGTGAAATCTCTCTTTTATGAGCTTAATAGAGACCTAGACAAACCTGAGGGATAGTTCTGTTGACCTCATCAGGTCGCTGGCAGCAGGGTATCTCTACAAAAATGTGTTTTTAACCATCCCCTTTTGGGGAACTATGTGTATTAAGTGATAATTGTGGTGTTTGACAGTAATTGCTGGGACAACTAGAATCCTAGAAGCAGATACTGGGAATCACAGACGTCTTTGGGCATCTGACCCAGAAAAGAATCTTCTTGACTATATAATCCAACTCTCCTTACATTGCCCGTTTTCCAGCTCTTCCTAAAATGTGTCTCTCGTTCTGTACTTCTGGGTCTTTGCTTACATGCTTCCTGCCCTTGGGAGTACCTTTCCCTAGACATTATCTCTTCCATGAAAGTGTTTTGGGATAGCTCTTCTGCTGACCATCACCTCCAGGAATGTGTCTTTCTTTTGTATTCCATTGTGGTTTGCTGTTTGAGGACACAAGTTTGACTGTTGTCACTGAATTCCATCACAATCAGTTATTTGTGGTTAGGAATCACATCCTACAACTGAGAACAAACTCCCTGAGCGTAGGGTTATGGTCTTTGCATCGGTAGATAAACTCAAGTTGACCTGAACTGAGTCTTTAGGCAAGACTACAGATTCTTACTGCCAAGTTTAGTGAACTTGCATGAAGCCTAGAAACAGCCCCAGAAGAAGGTCTGATATTGGTCTCTCCTTTACCATGTTCCCTAGTACAGTGGTTTTCAACCTTGGCTGCCTTTTGGAATCACCCAAAAAGCTTAAAAAAATACCGATGCCTCCATCCTGCCCCTAGAAATTCTGATATAATTGGTCTTGGATGTGACCTGGGCATCAGGATTTGTTCAGTCTCTTGGGGGATTTTAATGTGCATCCAGGGCTGAGATCTACTGGGTCGGTAGAAGTGAAGTTTGCTTGCCTGCCATAGACTTCCTAGTTTTGTTTTTAGCTCTCAGTTTTTATAGTGTGCAACTGACATCATACCACTTCATTTTGTCTTAGTCTTGGGCAGATAAGCTAGCACCTGCAAAGACTGAAACTGTGGAAGGAGAATGGAATTCATTATTCCTTTTCTTAAAAAATCATTTGACTTTTGGACATCCTTTGGATTGGATGTAAGGATTAATTAAAATAATTTTGGTTGTCTTGTATTTACTGTATATAGTCTGAAATTCTAGTGCTCAAATTAATTTTTCTGTTACTTTCGATTTTATTAGAGGATTTAGAATTTGACAAGGATTTCTAGCCTGACTATTCTGCATCTAAGACATTTCTATTTTGAGAAACTCAAACTATGCAGTGATAGATATGAAAAGTCCATAAAACCTTTTGCTGTCCAACTCAACACACCAAATTGACCATCATCTCCATATTCTTTCTGATACCTTCTTGTACAGTCAGGCGTAATCTTGAATGTTACAAATTGGTTTCATGTAATTGGGTCCCAAAAATATGGATTAACTAAAGTAGTTCAGATTGAAATATGAAGCAACTGGTTTTGCCTGTTTGGAGAATCAGCAGTCCCATTCACTTCTTTGAAATGCAGTTTTATCTGAGCTTTACTCTGATAACTATGATGACCACAAGCCAGAATATGATTCAAGGATATCAGAATTAATCAAGTCAAGAAATAGCTTGCCTCCTCTCTCTGTTCCTCTCTTTCTCCCTCTAGAACAGTCAAACATCTTGTACTATTAAGACCCTGAACATCTTTAAAGATGAACCAAAAGAGTAAAAAGAAAATGCCCCAAGTGGTTAAGATTGATAAGACGGGTATTGTTTTGTTTTGCTTCTTTGATTTACAGAAATGAAGAATAAGTAAAATACTCAGAAAGGGAAGTGATTGTTTTCTGTTTATGGACTTGAATGAGACCTCCATGTTCAATTTAAGAAAGAGGAAATGCATGCCCTTTTCACCTCTGGGATTTTCTTTCATCTATGTTGGCATCACTCTCGAGTTCAAATGGTAGTTTAATGATTGTGAGCAACTACAAGTCTACATTTTCACAGGTTCGATTTCAGCAGAAATGATAGTGGTGACTCTTTCTGGCACCTCCCCAAAACTTACCACTCCACTGGGATCATGATCATGTGCCCATGCCTGCCTGAATCAACCTCTGTAGCCAGAAGAGTAGAATCAATCTATTTACCAGAATTCTGCCATCTACATTTCCTAGATCAGTCAGTATGGCCTGTCCTAGGTGACAAACTACAGCCATGTGGCTAGAGATGGAAACCAGTGAGAACTCTTTGAACTGAGGGTGGAGGTGTGGACCTCAAAAAATTAAAAAAAAAAAAAGGAAAAGAAAAGGAAAAAAAGTGTGTACTGCTATGTCTTATTTGAAGAAATAAGAAGAAATGCTGAAAAACTGAAACAAAAATATCTACCATAAGGATCATCTTTGTATCCTAATAATAACCTAAAATTCTCATGGTCTATAAGCTCCCAGGAAAGGGAAACATTTCAGAAAATGATTAAGAAGTCACTAGGTGAGAGAGACCCTCTCTCACCTTACACTCTACTTCCCATTCCCCTTTCCCAGCTTCTTACACAGTTGTTAAAACTTGGCAGGCAGTTTTAATCCTTGCTAGTTTAGAGAATCAAGACTGAAAAGTGTCTTGGATAATTATTAAATAATGATCAGAATGGAGATCATTTAGCTTCATTGCAAGATCAAGGAAACTTCTATAAAAGGACAGTGGGGGGGGAAAGGCTGCCATTTATATGGCAGGTGTTAAGAAGAAGTTTCAGATGTTGAATATGCAGCACAGAGCTTCTAGCCTCCTTCTCCTGCTCTAAATGTCTTCATCTTTGATAATTACGTCCTTCCTGCAAATGAACATCCCTAACTCCACACTCTAATGGGGTGAGCAGGGAGGGGGGATGTACAGTAGATAAAAATGACTTGGATAGATAGCAGTGATAATGTGTAGATAGTAATGAAAAAGACATTACAGATGAGAGATTTTATTCTCTCTCTACAAATTTTCATCACCGGAAAAAAAGGCTAGTTTCCCAGCTCTAAATCTTAGCAATGGTTTTGAGATATTGTACCCCCAAGAAATGTTTATCCCTTGATCTCATCAGACCTACAAATTGCCTTCTGATACTATTTTATCCTCCATGCTTCTGATCAAGTAGGCTCTGGGCAGCTCCGAGAATCTCCTGGAATCTCTGTATTTGGTACACAGGGGAAGTTCCACTTGCAAGCAGACCTTGGACCTCTGCCACAGGATCTAGGACCCCTCGATGTTTATCCAGCATGCATCACTGAGGGGCTGAAATTGAAAGCCAGGAGCAGGTGATGGAGCACCTCTCTGCACTGGATTGAAGTTAACCTCCTTCAACCTGGCTCAGATCTGCCAAGTTCCTTGTACATAATGAGGCAGGGACTCAGGAAATATTTGTGGAACTCTGAAAGAACTAAATGAATATCATCGATATCAATTTTGTAATAGCATGCGGTGGACACCTATTCAATAAATGGCACAATCTTTTTTTAGCAGCTCATCACCTTTATCTCTCCAGAAGAATCTTATAATGTTTATAATCTTACTGTTGTTCTCTGATTCAATGCTAAACAAATCTATTAGAATATTGGTGTTCACTGGGTACATTTCAATTCTAAACCCATGTTTTTATCATTGATGATGATTTTTTTGGTTTATATTGCAGTAGCTCCATGAAAACAAAGTTATCTTCTTTGGGAAATCCAAACATCTTCCCGAGTTTGACTATAAAAATAAAGCTCTGTTGTAATTATTACTCAGGACCTTCTATGAAAAAGATGGCAGAATACATTTCCTTTTTATGAGTTAGTTTCTATACAATTTGTCTGAATGCTGTGGTCATCCTTGGTCTGCAAGGAAATGGTTTCTGAAAACACATGGATTCTCTATTACCCAAATTGTCTTTGGAAATGCTCAGAATGGTTGAAACCAAGCCCTCTGTGGCAAGTTTCAGCATTTATAGTCCAAATTTCCTTTTATTGTGGAAATAATTGGAAAAATGTAACTTGAGAATTGAGGGTTTAGAAAATAGAACTAAATAATGTCTGCCATTTATTACGGAAGGTTCTTTGTGAATCAGATGTGGCATTAAGCACTTAGATATATTTTTTCATTTAATGCAGAGGCGGTCTATTAGGTGATATTCTATTATCTCCATTTTACAGAGGAGGAGAAACTATAGCTTATAGAGATCAAATAATTAGAGGAAGCGATAGGATGTGAATCCTGATCTAAGCAACTTCAAAGGCCTGAATTGTTGCAGGACACCAGACACCTTCTAGTACCTGAAACTTATTTAAACTTCAAACAAAGCTTGTCTTAAAGTGGCCAAATAACGCAGAGCATTAGCCATAAGACAAAAGTGACCAAGTAAGAGATTCCTACAACAAAGAAAGAGGCGTTTGTCAACGAATTTTCCACCAACATTAAAAGAGTTGAATCATATTCTGGCTTGTGGTCATCATAGTTATCAGAGTAATGCTCAGATAAAACTGCATTTCAAAGAAGTGAATGGGACTGCTGATTCTCCAAACAGGCAAAACCAGTTGCTTTATATTTCAATCTGAACTATTTTAGTTAATCCATATTTTTGGGACCCAATTACATGAAACAAATTTGTAACATTGCAAGATTATGCCTGACTGTCATAAGGATATCATAAGGATCCCTGGGTTGAGCCATTCCCGAAGTGAGGCAACTCTCAAACTTTTTAGTTATGTAAGTCAGTAGAAAATCTTGCATGTTTGAGATGGTTTATTTATCACTTTCAACCTAAATAGTCCCAAATGATACAAAATTTTCATCGAAAGAACCTTTATGTGTCTATTATATTATTTTTCTAGTTGTAAAGATGGCTTCCCACAGTGTTCAAATAAAAACAAAACAAAAATATTTTGGCAAATGTCTGATATTCAATTTATTCTTTCCATTGTAAAGATCCATTATGTCCATTAGGGGAGCATTTGTTGTCATTATTTATTTGTTTTACTTCTTTCATTATTAAAAACCTACTCTATGTTTCATAATTACAAAATTAAAGGCTCCAGCTTCTAAGGTTTTTGTGCACCTTCTAAAATAAGTTCAAAATTGCTGAGAGCAGTTTACCAGAAACAACATCCTCTTATTCCATGGCTTCCTTTAATTAATGTTATAAAGCAGTCTCAATGCATCAAAAAGTTACCCTCACTGAGTAGGGAGTTCATAAATGCATTTAATGTATAGTTGGAAACAATGTGAGTTCAGATGTTCCAAAAATAATTATTTAATGAACTATGTTGATATAACTGTAATAAATCATGAGAAATAAGTCTGTCTCATATTAAAGCAGAAATATTAAGTATATCTGAATTAACAACCTACATTTAAAGAATATTGGGGGGCACCTGGGTGGCTCAGCCGTTAAGCGTCTGCCTTTGGCTCAGGTCGTGATCCCAGGGTTCTGGGATCAAGCCCCACATCAGGCTCCCTGCTCAGCAGGAAGCCTGCTTCTCCTTCTCCCATTCCCCTGCTTGTGTTCCTGCTCTCGCTAACTCTCTCTCTGTCAAATAAATAAATAGAATCTTTAAAATATATATATTGGAATAAATTTTAGGGTAATACTTGTATAATTTTGTGAATGGGAAGATTTTGGATGGATATTAGAATTGACTAAAATATGGCAAATGGGAAACAACACACTTGACAATTAAAGGGTTAACATTCTAGTATGTATAAAACTCTCAGAGGGGCACCTGGGTGGCTCAGTCCTTGAGCATCTTCGGCTCAGGTCATGATCCAGGGTCCTGGGATTGAGCCCTGTATCAGGCTCTCTGCTCCACGGGAAGCCTGCTTCTCCCTCTCCCGCTCCCCCTGCTTATGTCCCCTCTCTCGCTGTGTCTCTCTCTGTCAAATAAATAAATAAAATCTTTAAAAAAAAAAACCTCTCAGAAAAAAAATTTAAGCAATTCTGTAGAAAAATGGACAAAGGACATAAGTAGAAAAGTGATAATAAAGGAAATATGAATGACCAGTAGACATATGGAAAGATCTCCAGTTATCAGGAAAACAAAAATCAAAATAAAACGTAATTTTATTTTCCATGCACTTGACAGTCCAAAAAAATAAACCAAAAACAAAAACAAAAAAATTGATAAGAGTGCTGGCAAAGAAATGGAGAAATAAGCAGTATTATATCATGCAGGTGGGAATGTGAATTTTCACTGCCTTTTTTTGTAAAGTAATTAAACACTAGCTTCTAAAATTTAAAATTTGCATATCCCTTTAAATCAGCAATCCCACTTTGGGGAATCTTTCTTATGGAAATAGAAATACCAATATTTAAGAATATGTGTATAAGGATTGTTACTGCAACTTTGTTAGTAGTGGTTAAAGTCTGAATTCCTATGGGTAGTAAAATGATTGCATAAATTATGAAGCATACATAATAGGTTTTTTATGAAAAAAATAAAACAATGAGTCATATCTAGGCATATTGACATGGAAGAATATCCATAATATATTTTCAAATTAAAAGCAAAGAAACACAAGAGCATAGAGGAGATTGTGAAACTTACACACAAAACTATAATCATCAGTTTTATAGAGGAGCAAAACTGAAGACTAATAGATATTTTCCCCTTTATTGATTTTAGAATTATATGATTTTCAATCTTGATAAAAACAAATTCTGTGAAGAAGAATTTTAAGGAAGTTTTCCTGAAATGCATGCATTTCCTCTTTCTTAAATTGAACATGGAGGTCTCATTCAAGCCCATAAACAGAAAACAATCACTTCCCTTTCTGAGTATTTTACTTATTCTTCATTTCTGTAAATCAAAGAAGCAAAACAAAACAATACCATCTTACCAATCTTAACCACTTGGGGCATTTTTTTTTTACTCTTTTGGTTCATCTTTAGAGATGTTCAGGATCTTAATAGTGCAAGATGTTTGACTGTTCTAGAGGGAGAAAGAGAGGAAGAGAGAGAGGAGGCAAGCTGTTTCTTGACTTGATTAATTCTCTAGTTTCCACTCTGGAGTGTTTGGTGTTACTACCTCTGTTGCCACAGCACATAGTCACCACTTTCCAGGACTGACTGACTCTACAGTTTACTGGTCATGTGTTCCTAGGAACATCATTTTAATGTTTCTGAGCACCAGTTTCCTCAAATTTAAAATAGGGTCAACAATTTCTAATGCATTTACCTCAAAATCAGAAGGAGACAATGCCGTTGAAAGCTATGCAAATATTAGAGGGCAATGTGCATGACCTCTTCCTGGATGATTCACTTTGTATTGTATCTCTCCTTTAATCAAAGTGTCTTACTAAATTTAATTTAATTTGGCAAACTGGCTGTAAATCTACATACCAAGCTATTGAGTTCAAAGAGAAAACAATATAAACAAGTCAGGGGCCCTGGCATTGGGCTATTTGGTTGTGAAGATATATTGCACCTCACTGAATATAAAATACATTTTTTTCACCTTTTCACACCTCTGACATTTCCACGTCTTACAAAAGATGTTGCCACGTGATAGTATCTAATGTTTGCTGTCAGCCAGGGGGCAATGTGGCATAGTTGTCCTTGTGCATGGACAGACTTGATCATAGGAAGTGGGCAATATTGGAAATGGAATTCATACTTTTAAGCTATAAGGATGCTCTGCTCTAAAGGCCTTCATGGAAAGTACGCTCTTTCTATGCCCAGCTGGGCTGGTATTGGAGAGTCTAGAACCACATCTGACTGAATGGGCTGTTTTCAGTTTTGCTTTTCTAGTAGAATGGCTCCTTTGGGTGGATGCTTCTTTGGTCTCCATTGGGAGGGCATAACACTTTGTCAGGGATTTGTGAGCAAGGCAGTAGGGCAGGGGAAGGGGGTGCAGGGTGGCACATTGCTCTTCAGTATCTGTGCTCCTTCCTATATGTTTCTTGTTCCTGTTGGTATCACCAGCAACACCATTCACCCTTCCAGTGGTGCTCAGCCCACCCTCTCCACCCCTTGGCACATAGGAACTGGGCCTGTGGCTTCTCCTGAAAAATAGAAGCACCAGAAGGCAGCACCCTGTACAGGAGGTTAAGATCTTACCTCTACCCTCCATGGCTTTTCAGTTGGGCCTGAGAATTAAACTGCTATAGGACAGATCAACAGGAGAAAAAGCACACAAATTTATGTAAGTTCTACATGACACAGGAGCCCTCATAAGGAAATGAAGGCCCAGAGAAGTGGGCAAAACCTAAGTACTTCTATATTAGGTTGAACAAAGAGAGGCAGTTGTGGAAAAGTAACTAAAAGAGACTGAAGGAAGAGAAGAATTCTTTTAACAGGTTGGTTTGTGCAGAATTTTCTTGGCTTTGACTCCTTGAAGGGTGCTTCTTTTCTTCTGGTACAGGGAAGCATCTTTAACATGGCAATCTTTATCTCCCATTTTCAGGAGGAAGAGGGGAGAGTAGAATTCCTTTTTTGCACCTGCTGTTTGTTGAAGTGCCAGTCACTCAGGATAATCCTTATGTTAAGGTGGCATATTTGGGGGTGATCAATCCTACCACCCTTCAAACCCTTCTCTGGGTTTGCCCCTTGCAAACTCCTGAGCCTCCAGGGCCAAATGAGCGGTGCTGTTCCTCAAGGTTGAAATATCTGCTCTGCGGGGCGCACTCATCCAAGCTTCAAAGTTCCAACAACCAAAACTCCTTCCCTTTGTCCACTAGCCCTTTGAGTGGTAGCTGCTTCCTGCTTGAAGTGCATATATTACCTTTAGGTCCTCCAAAACCTGTTTAGCCAATCCCTTTATTGAATTTTTGGTTAAAATAACTAGTGTTTTCTCTTTGCCTGGCTAGATCCTGACTGACATAGCACTCAGAAGAGTGAATTCGCATTTCTCTCAAATTGCCAGGGACTTTCTGAAATTTGCATATGATTGATGATCTTTTCCACCAAATCAATGATTTTTAAAATGAACTCTGTATGTCCCAGAGCAAACCCTCTAAGTGTGATGGGGGATTGAAGGTAGATGCAGACATGATGAGCAAGAAAACCTCACTCTTCTTCACTACCTATAGTTTCCCTTTAACTTTTTCCATGTGTTTTTGCATTAGATTCATGCTAAATGTTGCCAAAGATGTTCTCCCTACATGATGGATTTACCTTAGAGGAAAGTAATAAGGTATCATTGTCTAGCTATTTGACTGAAGTTGTCTCTTTCTACTCCAGCCAGAAATAAGTTCTCCCTGTGCTGTGTGTCAATAAATACCGTTTGTGGGGAGCCTGGGTGGCTCAGGGTTGCTTAAGGGTCTGCCTTTGGCTCAGGTCATGAGCTTAAGGTCCTGGGGTGGAGCCCAAGTTGTGGGGCTCCCTGCTCAGCAAGGAGTCTGCTTCTCCCTCTCCCTCTGCCCCTCCCCTCACTCATGCTCTCTCTCTCGCTTACTCTCTCTCAAATAAATACAATCTTTTAAAAAAATATATTTTGTTTGTATTTTTCTTAACACATTCATTATGTTCTACTTAATAATAGGGTTATATGTTACATTTTTTTCTTCTCTACTAGACTGTTCCCTCCAGGAAGGCAAGACACAGCACTGTGCCATCGAAGAGCATTGTTCTGGGACACAGAAGTCCTTACGTATTTTCCATACTTGCTGGACTATCGTAGTTTGATTAACCCTCCTGTGGCCTGTTGTTTTATTTTAATATAGGGATAACAATACCTATCTTATACAAATTGTATGATCATTTGAAGCTTAAATGAAATACCGCTTATTTTTATTATTAGTTTTGCAAACCTCCCCCCTGTATGTAGCCCAGCGCTTCCACCCAGTTGGCCCTCAGTTAATGGCTTTAGAATCAAACGAACTTTCTAGTTACTATTGCTGCATAACAAACCATCTTGAAAGTTGGTGGCTTCAGACAGCAACCTTAGGATTTTTCCTGTATTGCTATATGTTTTGTTTATGCATTAAAGCCATAAATGAAACCTTTTCTATGTGAAAGCAACCAAGCTATAGACCTTTGAGTAAACTTGCTGTGTAAAAGTAAGTGGGTTTTTTTTTTTTAGTACTAGAAGTAGATCGACTTATTTACATCTTTTATTGACTATACTCACGACTGGTGGCATTTTTTTTTCTTTTACTCTATGAACAAATCAAAATCACAGACACCACTCAAATTATGTTGGGATCCTGCTAGGTGAAAATGATATGTCTATAAGAGCTACATGCAATCTAGTTTCCAGATGGAGTTTCCCTCTTGCTAATTTTGGATCTATTCCAAAGAGTTTCCCCTTAGAAGCCATCTAGGTGAAGTGAAAATTTACTCTTGGAAAATTATTGGAGAGAATGCTTGTGAAATGTGAAGGTATGACTTTCGTATGGACAGTGTACACATTCACAGATATTTTATGACTGCCTTTGGGATATCTAATAATAATGCAAGTTCTCATTGTGTTTGGTCTTTCCTAAAAAGTAGAGACCACCAAAAAGTAATTGCACCAAAAGAATATATTTCAAAATGCTGTTTTTACTGTAAGGTAATCGCAAATAATCTGTAATCAGAAGTGATGAAAACCCCTTACATCTGTATAGCATGTTTACTTTTCAAGACATGTCATGACCCCACATCTATAATTCTCAAAAGAAAATCTGTAAGATAGGAGAAGTTAGTGTTATTACTATGATATTTGGATAAAGAAGGAAATAGATAAGACAGTTCTGCCATTTTAAGTACACAAGAGGTATTTTGGTTCCACTGATGTTTTGGTGTATTTGTTGGTTTAAAAGCCGCTCGACTATGGACTCTGAGAAACAAACTGAGGGTTCTAGAGGGGAGGCGAGTGGGGGGATGGGTTAGCCTGGTGATGGGTATTAAGGAGGGCACATTCTGCATGGTGCACTGGGTGTTATATGCAAACAATGAATCATGGAACACTACATCAAAAACTAATGATGTAATGTATGGTGGTTAACATAACATAATAATAATAAAAAAAAAAGCCGCTCGACTTTTAAACCTCAAATTTGGTAAAAAAGACAACAATAGTTACTGACTGAATAGAGTTGGTTTTTGTAATGAATTTGTGTCACAATTCTGTTTTTGTATAAGAGAGACTGATGTCTGCCCCAAGGGTGCTATAATTGCCACTTTGGGCAGCTTTCACACAATGAACATTGATGGTCCATGGCAAGTGCCACCAAGAGCGAGTGAGTGGTTCCCAAATTTATCCAATAAAAGGATTTTTTTTGTAATGTCAAAATCAAGGTCACAGATCTCTATTCTATACTAAATTGACAACTATGGATTCTGTAATATTTTACAATTTTTTGGTATCTTATTAATTGCAATGAATGCATACATTTTTAAAGTTGTAACCTATTCATGTATGAAACATGCTATTAATGCTAATGGCAAGTCTTGAAACACCTGTGGATTTACAAAACTTTTTTTTTTCCCCAAAAACTCTTGAAATAACCCCACTATCCCCTAGGAGCTCTTGACTAATGGGTCAAGAATCTTTGGCACAACCAAGGGTGGCCAATATGCTATATATCTCATGTTCTCAATGCAGTGGAGAGGAATGGCAGCTGATTTTGAGCTTTGTTAAAAAGGATTCTAAGTCCAAGTGTGGGTTCAGAGTAAAAGAGTATGGTTATCAACTAGTGATGTCTGCCAGAGAAGGAGGGACATGGTCAGCAAGATGCAATATTTGCCATGCTTGGCTTAGACTGTGTGAATTATTTGATTGAGCTTATTCCAGGAAAGGACAGTACAGAGAGCCACTCATTTTAAAAATTCATTTAAAACTGCTATAAAAAACGAAGTCTACTTCAAAAAATACATGTAAGAACATGTGAAACTTATTGGAGATTTCATGCCAAACTTGCCCTGCTATTAATCACCTTGTTCTTATTCCCTCACTTGAGAAAAATCTGTTTTCTCTCAAGAAGAATAGAATATTCTTTTTTTTTTAATTTTAGTTATTTGATAAGGGACTTTTGCTACCTATCAATTGATACTCACTTGTGAGACAGCCACCCCCCATAGCTTGTTGGTGCTTGGTTTATTCCTGTTGGCCGTTCTTGTCTTGAAAGACAAGTCATCCACTGAAACCATTTACTCAGACACAGGAGTGGATAGGGATATGGAGAAAAGTATGTGGCGCATTGCTACATTTATTTATAGAAGTGAATTTCCCTATTTGTTTAGGTCACTTACTAAATGAATCATCCAACCTTTCTTCTTTACTGATTTTTCAAATATCTTTAGAGAAAAAAATAGATACCAATAATATATTTAATTCATATGTGTACCATTTCTAGGATCTCCTAGTTCCTTCTAAAACTCTTCTGCTTAGCTTTATTCCACTCTGAGTATGTTAAAAAAAAAAATGAACATAATCACATCATTTTTTTATTGTTTTACTGTGGTTTTCTTCCAATCCTGAACTCATTATAATTGCCCTGTTTTTCTGAAAAATGCACTCTCTCTCTGTCCCTTGTGTACCTGTTCAGCCACTAATAATCTTTCAAAAATTCATCTTATCACCTCCTTTGCCATTCCTGAAAATTGATCACTCTGCCTCCAGGCTGTCTTTGTTTCTATCTTCATTATTGCTCTTCTTGAAAAGTATATATTTTACTTGGGCTGCTTGAGGGCAGGGTACATGTCTTAGTCATAACTGTATCCCAAATGCCTAGAAGTATGAATGGCTCACATTAAATGCTCCATAAGCACTGCTTAGGACTGACACTCCCATAAGCCATTGTCTCTCAGTGGAGAGAGACTTGATTTAATTCTTTGACTCCCTTTCTACCCTCAGCATATTCCCGACTGAAAGCTAGTTAGTATTTTTTCCTTTTCTTGATACTCCTTTTCCCTATTTTTCTGGAGGTACAGAACTTTTTTGTACTCTGTAATGAGAATCATAAAGATAACTGAGGTGAATGAGATTTGCCACAATTATATATAAATTTTTTGAGACACTGTAGAATGAAGTCCCCTCATAAGAATAATGGGACCTTCTTTTATTAGATATTTAAAGTGTAGATGCTAATATATGTGTGTGTGTGTGTGTGTATTTACTGGCCTTATATATCATATCTTGAGAATTGGTATTGACTTTTAACATGAAAATGAAATATATTAAAGCATACCCCTGAGGGGGAACCAGACAGGGTGGTGTTTTGGTCATATTTTTGTCTGTGCTAAGAGCCTTCAGGTGACCTGGCTTCAGTGAGGTTCTAGCCAGGCTGTCAGAAAAGTGCTTGGCAAGCTTGGGATGAGTTTCTCAGAAGAGGCTGAATTTTTTCCTGAAAACTCTAGGAACAGATGGATGTACATTCCTCTGGGCAACTTGAGGGGAGGTTCTGCTCAGGGCTCTCTGTAATATAGCAGCAAGCAGGGTGATGTTTAAAACTTTTCTCTTGGCTGGTGAGGCATGAGAAAACAAGATGCACCTGCATGTTGGGAAGAGGGGTGGACACCAGGCTGGTCCTGAACAAGAGTAGATGATCATATTATCAATATCTGAAGACCTTACATGAAACTCTATCCTTCCTATTCACCTGCACCCACATGTACTTCCAATTGCCCACCTTACCTTTTGTGCTTTCTCCTCTTTTTACCCCATCAAGATGCCTTTGATGGCCACTCTTTTGTTTATTCCATCCAGAAATATTTACTGAGCCCATACTGTGTGTCAGACATTGTCCATAGCACTGTAGACACAATATGAATAAGAAACATATGGCTCCAACTCTCATAGAGCTTTCACTCCATTGAGGAATGACATAGGCAAACAAATAAGTGACATTATTTCATTAAGTTCCATGTATGATAAAGGAAATAAAACAATTATAGTAGATACTTTGTCACTTACTATATGAACTGTCCAACCTTCTTCTTTACTGATTTTTGAATAGAGAGTGATTATTAGGGAATAGATTTGGTGAGGAGGGGCTATTTTAATTTTGATCCAAGATGTGATTTGTCAGAAAGAGTGAAGGTCTGGACAGGTCTGTATAGTCTTTGTCTTTATATGTTTATTCTCTCATTCATCCATTTGTTGAATCAATCACCATGAACACTTTCATCTATATAAGCTTGTTGCCTGGAATTATTATGATCCATTGACTAGGCAGCCACCCAAATTATTTTAGCCCTGGAATTATATGCATTCATTCAAGTCAATTAATTCATTCACTCATTCATACAGATAGTATGTTGGTAATTTTACCTGGACACAGCCATTGGTATGGGGTAAAGGTTGGTAAAAAGAATACAGGGGAATGTGATTAACTACAATCTTAAACAAGTCAACTCTGGCATATTTATGAACCAGATCAGCATCTGTTAAAATGTCCAAAATTGTTAGTCTCTGGAAAATGTGATTTGACCCATGGACATATCATTGGCATAATGCACTCATCATTCTTTGCCATCCCTTCCCCTTTGCGTTACATTTAGGTCATAAGAATTTCAAGATACCTTTTCCCCAACATACTTATTGTGAAAACCTTAAGAGCAAGGGCTTGGAGAAATGCTAAAGAAAAAAGAGATTATATTATAAGTAGAAAATGAATTTTATTCATTTAAACTCATTGTCTGACATTTGATATTCTGTAAGCAGCCCTCCCAAATAGTTTTAGTTCTTTTTTAATTTTTATTATTTTTAAAGATTTTATTTTTTTATTAGAGGGAGAGAGAGCGCAAGAGAGAGAGAGCACGAGCAGGGTGAGGGGCAGAAGGAGAAGCAGACTCCCCGCTGAGCAGGGAGCCTGATGCAGGGCTCGATCCTGGGATTCTGGGATCATGACCTGAGCCACCCAGCAGCCCCTATCATTCTGATAATGAGTATATTTCATGGCTAGACTAGACAAGCTCTTGAAAACTCTGAGGTCTCCCTGGATCCTATAAAAATTGAAATTAAAATTTTTACTTCTGAAGAAGAGTATTTCTTAGAGGCCCAGCAAGTCTTTACAGATGTATTAATGATTTGCAGCTATTTATTGCACATATGATGAGTGCCAAGTGCAAAGTTAGGCACTGCGGCAGATGCATCCCCTGCCCTGCCCAAGGTCCCCTCCTCCATACTCACCATCCATACAGCCAGCCTGACAGCCACCCATCAACACCTCTGTCTTCCTCTGAGGATGTTCTCTGACTTCTAGAATCTGATCTTCTGAGGACCAGCGCAGGCCAGAATGGAAGGAATCTACACCCCCACACACTTACCAGCCACCTGCAATCCATGAGTGATGGGATTTGGTGGATACATACCTCACCTCCTTTGCTCTTCAGACAAGATAAGTCTGACATGTATGTTCTACACCATTCCCAAAGTTCCCCAGCCAGATTGTGCCACAACTGCCCATTGGGGTAACTGGCTTGATAACCATCCTTTCTCAGTTTCTTTCTCTTCTCTTACTTCCCACTTTCCTGTTTCTGTGATTGTTCTTCAAGTAAATTACTTGCATTCAAATCCCTGTCTCAGTCTCAAAGTCTGCTTATGGGGGAGCCAACTGAGATAGTTACAATGCACACATCATCTCAGTTAATCTTTATTACCTCTCCAAGGGAAATGTTACTATCCCCATTTTACAGATGAAGAAACCAGGGCTCAGAGAAGTTAATTAACGTGCTTATTCCAAATCCCCCTTCCTTTCTATTTCATTGTAAATGGGCTGACCAAGGCACGGTCTTTTAGGATTGTGGCTAATGAATTTTGCAGCAGAATAATAAATCAAATATTTATTGACTCAAATTGGTGCAGTCATGGTCAAAAATGCAAGAGGTGGAATTTTGTTCATTCATTCTACAAATATTTATTTTCTCCTACCAACACCCAGACACTCTGTTCCTTCCTGAGAGCACAGTGGCAAAAGAGAAGATATCCTCTGGGAAGAGCTGAATGCATACTAATTTGTGAAAAGTTCTGACTATGGTATTAGAGGTTTTTGTGATGTTGAGATCTCAGGCTACTATTCAAGAAATGTTCAGAAATGGCAAACTGATTTTCAAGCATCTACCCAGATGCCAGTTAGTTGGCTGTATGTCAGAAAGCAGAAACCAGTTTCTCTCTTTTTTTACTGTTTGGATAGACCTGTTTATTTTATGTTTTTCTTCACTAGAGTCTAAATGGCTTTTGTAGGTAATGAATATTTCTGCCACTGCATTGAATTTGAATAAGGAATAATGACCAAAATCTGAATATAAATGGAGGATCCACATCAACTTACAAAATTGGTTATAGGACCCCCTTAGAAAGTATCTGTACTGAGAAGTATTGAACATGTTAAGAGGATATTTTCCCTATACTTTCATTCAATTAAAAGGGGAGAGAGAGAGAGAGAGAGAGAGAGAGAGAGAGAAGCAATTGATTTAAATCAGTGGGAAGAAATTGGTGTTTAGTCTTGTTGGCATCTTAACTACAAATGAAACCAATATCCTGGTGTTGTTCCATTCTGAGTGCTCTGATGATTTCACAGTTGACTAGTGATTTGTCCCTTGCTTCAAATTACTTAGGATGTATCAGGGCATAATCTGTGAAAAAGTTTGGCTCTTAAAAAAGATAGTCTGTAGACGTGAAGAAAGGGGCTCTGTGTAGTCACAGAACTCTGCAGTCACAGAGCAAGGAGACCTCAAAAGGTCACCTGATCACGGAGGTGCCATCTTTGTTCAAAATGGTGAATAATAAAAATAGTGGAATTTCAGGTGCTTTGTAAGACCTCCAAAGGTAGGGAAGGGGTTTTTGAACCACATTCCTAGATATTACATTTCATTTTCACAGAGATCTCTAGAATATAGAAGAATATTCAGGAATTAAAGAAATGAACCCTAAAGCCAACTGCTTACAACCATTGATTGACAACTGTGTATTTAACACTGGCATACATTCTGACATTCTGTGGGAGATAAAAAAGAACAAAAAGTAAGACCCTAAAAGAAATTACTGCCTTCCGGGAGATATACAATAGGCATGGGAAAAGAATTGATGTTAACGTGTGTTAGTTGGCATCATCAAAGATGGTCCAAGTGGAGGAGATGGGAACTATAGTTGATCTGAAATGAGAGATAGAATCCATTCATGGAAAGGAAGGAAGATGGTGGAATACCACAAGGAAAGGCAGGGGAGTAGGAATACATAGAGCACAAAAGGAGTCCTGGGATGTGATTGAAGTCAAAGTGGATGCTGGAGATTAGTGAAGTACAAGAGGAAAGTGAGAGAACCAGGCTATGGAGGGCCACAAAGAAGGTGATGACCTTGTGGTTGTGGAAGCAGGACCCCAGTGTTTGTCCTCAGGCAGAGGGGTCCCTAGAAGCCAGGTACAGAATAGGTTGTTTAAATTCTTTTTGTCTGAAATTAAATCCATCACCTTGTTTTCTTTTATCCTCCTTGTGCTAGCTTTCTCTTTCATTAATAGCAATACCATTATCTAAGACTTAAATCCCCAGTCCATTATAACCATGTCTTCCCTTGCTCCCACATGTAATTAGTTGCCAACCATTTTCAAGTCTTTTTCTCTCCATATCTATTGAATATTTCCTTCCTTTTCCCCTCCTGCTATCATCCAAGTTTATTCCATATCCAATTTCTTCAGTCCCTACTTTTACTAACTTGCTTCTTACCTTATGTCCCAGTCTTATTTCCCATAATGAGACTTTCTGTGGTGAAGTCCATGTCTTAGACATTTCAGTCCCCTGTGCTTTTATTCACATCACCTCTGCAGAATTTTACTCCCTATTTCTTGTTTAAATCCCATTATTCTCTGAGTTTTACCATAAATGCATTTCTTCCAGGAAGTTTCCTTGATCCTACATTCTCTGCCTTTTTTTCCTAATCTGGTAAGGATTTTTCTTGACCCTAAACTCCTAAAACATCATATCATCCCTCTAGGATATTGTCCAACCCATAATAGAAAAGTATAGTAAGAATGCGGACTGTTGAGTCTGGTCTGCCCAAATTGACCCAGCTCTATCACTTACCAGCTGTGTGGCCTTCCACTAGTTATTTAATATCTCTAGACTTCATCTTATTCATTTAAGTAATGAAAATAATAAGACCAGGCCTTAAAGTGTATTGGGAACATATGGCACAGCCCCTCACATTGCATTTGGCTCAGAGTTGCTATTCATTATTTATTTGTTCAGTGAAGAAGTCTCTCTCAGTAGAGTGTGAGATGCTACAGAGTACAAATGATGGCATAGAGTAGGCACTCAAGAAATATTTTCAAGTGAAAGGGCTGGAATCATAGGCCAATGCCTGCTATCAGTTCCCCACATTGGTTTTCTAATTTGTCCACCAGGATCAGAGAAGGGCTAAAATTAGGTTGGCTGGGAGTCTGACTCATTTATCATCTATCAGGGAGTGACTTTTGCCTGAAGACATCCCCTCAAGACGCGAGACACCAGCATTCTCAAATTGCATTTCAACTGTTTGTAGTGACCATAGCCATCCTTGGTCCTATTTTCTGAGCTGAGCATTACATTTACTGTTCCCAAGCTTGAGGGAATTCTGCCCCTGCATGCATTTTCAAAAATAATAGCTATTGGTTGTGCTACAGTGACTTTGTCATTTCCCTCAGCTTTTCAACGCTGCTGATAGGAACACATTCAGCTTTTAAAAGTTCCTTTACTTACTTCCTTTCTCTACTTCAGTTAGTTTTGCCTTCACAAGTGATACCCACTTGGGCTCATTGATAAGATTTGCATGTTTTTTAAGTAGCATGTTCCCCAAAGACTAATAGTTTTCTTTTTCTACCAGTTAAAGGTGCCCAAATTATCATGTGAACTTTGGGTTTCTAAAATAGAAATGCGTCTTACAGAGCGTGGCTTTCAAGTTCAGACTACTCAGATCTGATCCTGGCTGAAGCATCTTTTAGCTTTGTGAGTCTGGGCAAATTTATGTTATTGTGAACTTCAGTTTATTTCCCTATAAAATGGGCATAAGAATTAAACCTATTCATCTTAGATAGTGTCTTTGGGAAAACTTTAATGAAATAAGGCAATTAAAAGTTTTTACAGTGAGTAGCACATAGGAAGAGCTCTCTATATATTAGCTGTTAATATTAACTATTTATCATAAATCTTATATAACTAGTAACTTGATGGTTGATTTTATGCTTTAGTGTTCCAGACTGTATTTCCATTTATTCATTCTAGGTTTGTTGTTGTTTATTTGTTTATTTTGTGTTGGCTTGTTATTATTATTTCTTAGGAAGAAAATTTCACTTAATGAGTCAGGCTTGATGTTGTCCTAACAACCCTCCCTGCCCATCCTTGATGTCTGAATTGAGCTACTTTGGTCAAGAAGGTCTAGATGGAAAACATCCTTTATACACTTTACACTAGTGGTCTTCTCCCAATATCTAATTCAGTGGTCTCCATCTATTTTTCCGTTTTCCTCCTTCAGCTCGTCTAACATACGTCAATATCAGTAACTGACTGCTTCTCATGGGGCTACAGATTAAAGACAAACAATCAAACCCGGCCCCCTAGTTCTAGGACAACTGCCAGCCCACACAGTGACTCAGTACAAGTTAGAAAAGGTGACTCTCTCTTTCTTTTTATCTTTATATAATATATATATATTTAATTTGAGTGTAGTTGGCACCTATGTTTATTGCAACATTATTTACAATGGCCAAGATATGGAAGCCACCCAAGCGTCCATGAATAGATGAATGGATAAAGAAGATGTGCGTATACACAAAGGCAGCACTTTCGGGACAGAGGCCATCCTGTAGGTGTAAGGTTTGGAAGTTTAGGTTCTTTTGTAAAAGAAAGAGTTGTCTCTTCTAGGGAGTAGGCAGACCCAGGCTGGAACTCACTCAGACTTACATCTTGACTCAGTGCAATCCTGCATAGAGGCCCTGCTGGTGGGAGGTGTCTATCTACCCCACAGCTGTGGGCAATTACTGTTGTACCAGGAGGCAGTGTAGCTGTCCCACCCTCCTCACCCTCAGGTATCTGGCTACTTCTCTCTTGCTTTTAATGGAAGATGGATCTTTAAGAACTTTTGAAAGCCATGCAAATGAAACTTTTTTTTTTTTTTCCCCTGATGGCATCATTGCTATAGCAAGCTTTCTTTTGCAGAGGAATGAAGTGTGGGAACCAATTTTTTTCCAAGAGAACGGCATGAGAGTGCTCAGGAAATCTGTATTCTAATGGAAGAAAAATTCATGCAGCCTATGGAGGGGAAAAAAATGAAACTGCATTTCTCAGCCTTCTCTATCATAAATATGCTCCCTCCACAAAACTCTGCACTCTGCATTAGCCATGCCTGCAGTCATACGTCTGTCATGCCAGTGGGAGAGACCCTGGCCGCCTGCCACCCGCCTGCCAAGGGGAAGCCTCTGCCCTGTTGCTAGCAGCATGTGCTGTGACATAGGGAGTTCAGGGAGGAGTCATCATCCAGATATCTGTGTAACCCTTGGAGATTTGCTCTGGTGATGGCTGGCAGGCTGCTGGCGAACCTGCTGAAGGCTCCTGAGGCAGAAAACCCTCGGTCCCACGACTCCCAATCAGCCCGACTTTCTACTTCTAGCTTTCAGACTCTGCACGCCCTCTAAAATCATAGAGAAGAAAAATGCTCTTTACTGTCTTCTCTGAGGCAAACATGTCACAGAACAGGAAACATAGGAGAACACAAGGTGAGGAGAGGAGGCGAGGAGGCCACCTGTACTCACCCATAAATTTTATACTGCTCAGTCTTGAGAGTCAAACAAAACACTTGTGACCAAGAACATCTTTCATAGAATTGCAAGAAAGGGATGATACATCTAGATTTGGGACTGATTTGGCACTTTACAATGCTGTATTTTGTGGAATCCGAAGTTCTATCAATTACAAGACACCCCTTTAATTTTAGAAACATTCAGCGATGACATCATGTCTTAGTATCCCTTAATATTTTAAACTTACTAAAAGAGTACTTTTGTATTTATTTTAGACATAGACTTTTATGATATATCACTCTTTTGCACACACAACAGGAAAACGACAGTGAAGTAAATGAGTTAAGGTATTCCTCAATCTTCTTCGCAAAGTCCGAATCTTCGGAATCACTGTGCTATTCAGTCATTGATAGTTGTGTTTTCTTTCCACATAGCATCATCCTCTGTGATGTCAAAAAGGTTGGTGGTGTGGCCTTTCTTTGAAAACATATAATACTGTTTTCAAATTTTAAAACCATGTTCCTGTTTCGCTTCCACAGTAAGTCTGTAAACTCCTTGAGCCGAGTGTAGTTGTCACATCCTGATTGTGGTATCTCCCTCAGCTAGGAGGGTTGTGTTTGGTTGCATGTGATCCCCAATACATATTCATTCAATCAGATCACTGAAGCCCACCTCAGTAGCAGAAAAGGAAAACCAGCAAGATCTCCCTGCAACATATTTCACCAGTTTTAGAGTCCTACAGATAAAATTGTATGTTTTCAGGTCTGAGAAAAATCTGGGTCATATACCTCTACTTGGGAACTTGAAAGAGTTTTGACAAGCGCCTGATTTCAAGATGGAGGAAATTCTCTTGGTCAGAAACTGGCTCTGATACATATATTTAAGAAGAAAGGGAGGGAAATCCCAAATTACTCATTTGACTGTAAACAATATGCTCATTCCTTGAAGTCTACCTTAAACCCTTCTTCCTCTCTACAGCACCTTTGAAATTCAGTTTAGAAGAATCACACCCTATCTTTAATTTCTATAACCCTTTAGGTCCTTTTGTTTATTTATCAGTTTCTGCCTTTGGATACCTCTTAAATAACTTGAAGGGCATGAGTGAGTCTTTTAATTTGAAAGAAGGATTTGGATGAAAGAAATTTGAGAAGTAATCACATAAACACGGGTGGGGGGAATAGAAAAGTAAGTCAGAAGAAGAAAGCCAGTAAAGGGGACATTAATGAATGACTTCCTGCTGTGGGCAAGTGAGGTTTATTTTTATTGGAGGCTGTTGTAGGCTGAATTATGGCCCCACAAAGAGGTCCACATGCTAATCCCTAGAACCTGCAAATATATTACCTTATATGGCAAAAGGGACTTTCAGATGAGATAGGAAAATTTTCTGATTATTCTGGTGGGGTCAGTATCATCACAAGGGTCCTTATAAAAAGAAAACAGGAGGGTCAGAGTTAAAGAAGGCAGTGTGACAACAGAAGCAGAGGGAGGGAAGGAGATGTGACAATGGGATCAGATGTAACAGTGATGTGAGGAATGGCCAAGGAGGGCCGGGAGCCAAGGAACACAGGCAGCCTCTGGAAACTGGAGAAAGCAAGGAGATCAAATCATCCTAGAACCTCCAGAAGAAATGCAGTTCTGCCAACACTTGATTTTAGCTCAGTGAAATTTATTTTGGACTTCCGGCCTCAAGAACTGTGAGATAATAAATGTGTGTTGTTTCAAGTCACTAAGTTTATGGTAATTTGTTTCAGCAGAACTAAGAAACCCACACAGGGACCTTCTAAGAAACAATACGGATCATGCTGACTAATTGTGGTACTGAGGGTCAAGGAAATTAGAGTATTTGTCCACTGACTCCCAGTACTCATTGGCTAAGGATTGTCCCTAGAAGCATTAACTTTCCATTATGTCTGATTTGTTCAGCTAAGCATCCTCCTGCCTTCTCCAAGGGCCAAGGAAAGCCCAGAGTCAGAGAGACACAGATGCACGAAATAGGAACTCATAGGCATATATGGGACTGTCCACCCAAATGCAAATGATGAGTAGGGTGGGCCAAGGGAAGGTGGGTGGAGCATGGACATTACCTGCCATGGTATGTAAGTGAATGTATGCATGCATGTGTGTGTGTGTGTGTTTTGTTCCCCCTTTATCAAGTTCTTTGGGGCTAGAAATTCTCTCTCATTCACCAGAGGCCCTAGCACAGTGCCTAGCATCTAGGAAAAACACTTCCTGACGGATTGGGTGACAGAGTGTGACAGCTTGTGAATGTCACAGTAAATAAGGAAGCTGGCAATTTTACAGCAATGTTTTCTCTAATTCCCAAATTAAGCCTGTGCACAGAAGGAAAAATGGCTCTTTCTTGGAAACAGATTCAAGACTTTGTAGTTCCCCAGGCAGTTTGGGTGCGAGGTGGCTGTCAATTACGAACGCAAGTTGTCACTAGGCAAAATGGCCTTCTCCTGATGCACAACCAACCTGCAATCTAAGACTCCCCCGTCAAGGTTAGCAGATAAATCAATACAAAAAGAGATGAGCATTGCAGGTCGTGCTGATGTCAAACAGGCATTTCATGTGGCTGGCAGAAAATTGAGCATATTGGTAAAGTACTAAAGACTTCCTTCATGAAAATGCTGGGATCCCTAGTCCTGAAAGGAAAGTCAGATTAACTCTCACAAATCCTTCCTGACATCTGACAGACAGTTTTCTCTTGACAAGGGCTTGGAGAGGACAATGTGATCAACAGAATGGCCTTCCCTTTGCTAGGTATCTAAGATGACATAGCTTTTTTTGCGGGGGGGGGGGGGGGGGGGAGGAAGATACTTGTTAAGTACTAGATTCTCTTTTTACCCTGACATGTTTTTGTTCGTTCTTTTTTTTTTTAGCAATGAACTTCAGAAAATGTTTGCAGATGTGTTGTGTATTCTGACTGTACTCTTAGCTCTGCCAGGTACATTAGCCTTCAGAACATACTAAGATGAAGGTTGAGTGCCTCTTGTTTCAAAGAAACCTAGATAATACTTTTTATTTTCCATGTCAGCTGCTCTTCCTGATTTGAACATGTCAGACAAATGTTTGATGCCCTTGAATGGTGTTTGATTAAATTCATCAACACCCATTGGCTGTTAAAATGGCCCCTGGGTATTAGAAAAGCTTTTACATATATAAACACATATGCACATAAACACATAGAGGTATGTTTTAAAGACCATTTTTGTGGCCAAAATATTTGAAAAAAATCAATAGCAAACAAGATACGATATTAAAATTAACTGATCTTGTAGATAAGGAAATTTTCTGAAGGAAATTTTAGGGTAGAATAGCACGTGATTAAACCCTGATGAATCCAGAATTTTGCTAATACTGTAAAGGTCCCGGTTGCCACAGGCCTCAAGGAAGGAAATTATGTCCAGTGCGTATTTATGGACTATGAATACAAGCTTGTTAATGATAAGCTTGTGAAACAAGTAAGGTTGAAGAACAGAAACTTCGGATGAACTCTATTAGAAACCAGCTTGCCTCCTAATTGAGAGACGATCCCCTCTTAAAACTTGGCGTGATCTGGGATCTACCAATTCCCACCTGTGTACTTGAGTTCCTGGGCCTGTGGTTTATAACTATAGCCACGTTTCACCAGTTCTTCCTGCCTCCCTGACAAAACCTGGGATTATGTGTCATTTCTATGTGCTGCCCAATCTTTGGAGCTATGTCTAAACTCATTAACAATTTAGAAGTGATAATCCAGTGGTTTAACTCTCATGAGGGTTATAATTTACAATAGCACAACTCCTTTGTTCATTGGCTGTTCTCTATTTGCCCCCCCCTTCTCTGTCCTACTCTATGCAAGCCTACCTGAGCTTCCTTGCTGCCTAGTCTTTGTTTGGGTTTGGCTGATAGGGAAGGGGAGGGATTGGTTAAATAGCAGAATGGAAAGGTGGCAGGAAATGATGGCGATATTACTTATCCCAACCCCCTCTCCCCCCACCCTGACAAATCCCCACTCCTCACTCCCCCTACCCCTTCCCTCCACTTTGGCACCAGGTTTCTGGCAGTAGCTATGACCCTCCATGACTGGTTCACTGGGAAGCCCTTTCTTTCCCTAGGGCAATGGTGACACTGTTTCCACCACTTGCCCCCAGGGTGTTGGCTGCCTTCCTGGGCTGTGGGTCTCTTGGTACCCCAATGTATCTTGCTTATCTTTTAACCTTGCCATGTCTCTACAAGTGGTCCTTTCATCAAATCTCTTTATGTAAACCATCTCAGGAAACTGTGTTCCCTGTCAGGACCCTGACAATTATGCTTCCCTTGACCACAGCACTCTTTGAGAGTGAGGAAGATACATATTTAATATTTAATTATAAAATGCTTAAGTTGATACATGGTAATGTTATAGTTCTCATTTGGTTAGTGTGCTACTAAAAACTTCATTTGTAAGAGAACAAAAATACAAGGTGCCATCTTACAGATGTTATGGTTTGGGCTCAAGTGCACATGCCATTCTGTATCTGCAGATCTGGAATCTGGGTCTATAGTAGCTGACCAGGTTAGTGTCTGAGTACCTTAGTACCACTAAGGTGTTACCATCTACCACTCTGGAAGTAGCTGAATGACTTTTTTTTTTTTTTTAAGATTTTATTTATTCATGAGAGAGAAAGAGAGTGCACAAGCAGGGAGAGGGGCAGAGGGAGAGGGAAAAGCGGATTCCCCACTGAGCAGGGAGGCCCACTGGATGCAATGCGCAGGGCTTGATCCCAGGACCCTAGGGTCATGACCTGAGCTAAAGGCAGATGCTTAACTGAGCCACCAAGGCATCCCCATGTGTTTGTTAAATACAAGGCAGAAGCTGTCCAAAGTCCTTTCAGTCTGGATAATAAAAGCTAAGGTAAAGTAAATGTCACATTGTGTTTATGTTTAATAACATGGTATGTATGCATTATATTTATATTTTATATATAATATTTTTATATATTTATATATACACACATACATACTAGAGAGAGAAAGAAAGACTCTGAGCTATGAATACTGTGCATGGTGCTGCTTAAGCTCAGTGTTAACTGAAAGCAGCCCATTCATAAATACTATGGTTCCAGAAAGAAAATCAGTGATAGCCTTCTCTCAGTTTCTTGTTATACGGCCTAGATTAGAGAAAATGGGAATTTTTTAAAAAAGTAATATTTACAAAGCAGCAGCATACCAATGAATGCAATTTAATTTGGGTATAAACAAGTACATGGGTGCTGAGGAATTGACAGGGATTAAAGGAACAGGTGACTAGGCAGAAATAAATTCAGAGATAGGGCTACTTCTGCCCTCTAGGAGAAGAAAATTGAATCAATGGCATTATGGTGACTACTAAACCATTACTACATCTTGAATTTCTTCCTTTTTTTTTCCCCTGTAGAAGTCTCTTTATGAGATGACTCCTTTGATGACTGAAAAACGTTTAAAATAATTTTCTACCCAATGATACAATCTAAAAACAAGAGGTATCACAACAGTAATAGAACAGCTTTGGAGGGATTTATGAATCATTATTTATTTTGGGGGGGGCAGTGAGCAAAGGATGAATTGTCATGTCCACATATGACCACTCATGCTCTCATTTTCTACTTTAATTCAAGCCATGTGAATTACTCCACCATTCTCTTCCCTTTTCTCTCAAAATTGCCAGGGACTCTTCCATGTCAGACTTTCTCTCTTGCTTCACTGGATGAGGAGAAGGCCATGATCTCTGCAATTCCTGATTTCCTTCTTATCTCTAAGGAGAAACCCACAGGTTCTTTGAGTTTTCATGGTTTTCTACTAGTCATTATGGTACAATCAAAATTCAACATAGAGGGGCATTGTGAAGCTTAAGAAACAGGTCAAGATGGCTTTGGTCCTGCTTCTTGATCTGCTGTCTCTAATCCTGCAGAAGGGTCCATTGTGAACAGGTTAGGCTGCTACACTTGGCTCCCCTCGGGGCAGAGGTCACTCACCTCCTGTCTCTACCTGCCCACCCTCTGCAGTATTGATGGACACCTCTCTTCCATTGCCACCATGGAATTTTTTCCATTGCCACCACTGATTTTTCTCACCTTCCGTGCTCCCCATATTCCCATCTGCCCAGGGAATTTTTTCTCTCTTAATCTTTCTTTTCTCTATCTCTCTCTTTTTGTATTACAGAAATATTACATATTTTGAAGGTGATTATCACCATTAGATCTGCTGCAGGCAGATCAGAAAAGCAGGAGTCCCCTTCTCAAACTTTATTTGCCCGCGCACCTTGGGTGAGCAGTAGGTATTCATAAAGGCAGTCAGCAGGGACACTTGAGCACTCTGACCATTTGGAATTCTGTCAGTTTCTCCTGAGTCAGGGGAGAAGATTTGAACAAATGTATATCCCTGTGTAACCAACTCTGAGGTCAGGATGTAGAACATTTCTATCACCCTAGAAAGTTCCATCATGATCCATTTCAGTCAGTCCCAGCCTCCTTAAACAACTATCATTCTGATTTCTAACAGCTTAGTTTTGCCAGTTCTTGAACTTTGTTATCAGTGGAATCTTGACAGTATATACATGTTTGTGGCTGACTTCTTTTGTTCAAAGTACTGTTTGGGGGATTCACCCATACTCTGTGTATCAGTAGTCCATTCTGTATTTTTTTCATGAAAATACAATATTTATTGTATATAATAATACAAGAAATGTGCCTGTGCATAATTGTGACAGGAAGTGCAATGGGCCATGCTTAAGGGAATTCCTAATGTCCATGAAAGGTGCTTGGTAATTTTAATGTCATTATTACATTATTACACAAAGATGGGTTTTGCCTCTGATAAAGCATTTTTTAGTAATTCCAGGGACTCTGTGCTTGGCAGAGTAGGAATTTTACATGCTTGCTGTCACACAGGAATTGCCTCCATATCATTTCCTAAATTGAGCTTTTGAATTCCAAAAGAACACTGAAGCCACTGGTGGGGAAGCTGTCTTTTGAAAATATGCCAGAAATAGCAGCCGGAAATGCTCATCTGTCAAAGCTGAGAGCGGTTTATTTATTTTATTTTATTTTATTTTATTATTTTATTTTATCTTACCTCATTTTATCAATTATTTTTTAGAGCAGTTTCAGATTCACAACAGAAGTGACTTGAAGGTACAGAGATTTCCCACATGCCATCTTTTGGTATTTCCGGTATTTGTATGTAATTTTGTCCCACCGTACTTGGATATTCTGATTTGTTTTCTTCAGGCATTTTTGTTTTCCATTTTGGAAGTTTCTATTGACTTCCCGATTTTCTACATCCTCAAGTGCAGAGACACTTTTTCCAGCTGTGTCTAGTCTACTAATGGGCCCATCAAAGGCATTCTTCATTTCTGTTACAATGATTTTGATCTCCAGCATTGTTTTCTGATTCTTTCCTAGAATTTCTGTACCTCTCCCTATATTTCCCATCTGTTTGTGTATACTGTGTACTTTATCCATTAGAATACTGAGCATATGAATCATCCCAACCACTCTTCCATATCTGAATCTGGTTCTGATGCCTGCGCTGTCTCTCCGAGCTGTGATTTTGACCTTTTAGTATGCTTTGTATTTTTTCTTGATAGCTGAACATGATGTACTTGGTAAATGGAACTATAGTAAACAGGCCTTTGATAATGTGATGGTGAGGTGTGGGGGAGGGGAAGCAGGCTATGGCCCTCTGCTTAGGTCTCATCATCCGTGAGCCTGTGCTTCTGAACTGTGAATATCACAGGTGCTTCTTATTTCCTCGCTCTCCCTCCGCAGGTGAGATAGGATGACTCCCATGGGCTAGAGTTGGGTGTTTTCCTTCCCCCATGTGGATGTATGGCTAGAGCTGGCTGGAGTTAGAATATTGCCCTGCCCTCAGCATGTTAGGCTCTGGTAACACTGTTCCTCCTGAAGACGTGCATTGTTGTTGTTGTTTTTTTGTTCTAAAGATGTTATTTATTTATTTGACAGAGAGAAAGAGGGAGAGAGAGAGAGGGAGAAGCAGGCTCCCCGCTGAGCAGGGAGCCCGATGCAGGGCTCGAACCCAGGACCCTGGGATCGTGACCTGAGCCGAAGGCAGACGCTTAACTGACTGAGCCACCAGGCGTCCCAAGACATGCATTAAGAACAGGGTGGCTTATTTGGAAATAGTTCCTCTCCCCTGCCTCCCATGGATCCCCCTGCAGGTAGCATGAGGAAGTTTTTCTTTATATTTACCTTATATTCATCGTGAGAATCTGGTGGAGCTTCTGCAGATAAAACTTACAGAAGTGGGGTGGAGGCACCCTAAGACTAGGCCCCTCTGGAGTTTTTAACTCTCAGATTTGTCTACTCCAACCTCCAACAATACCTCAATTAAAGTTTAGGTTTTCCTTCCCTGGTACTGGTTCCTGTGCAGGTTTCTGTTCAGGGGTTTCTGCTTTGTGAAGTTGTGGTTCTCTGTGTTCACCTGCCCGTCTCTCCAGTTTGGGGCGCCAGTGGTGGCCCCGGGACCTCACTTCTCTGATAGATCTAAGAAAAGTTGTTGATTTGTTCAGTTTGTCCTCCCTATCACTTGTGAGGAGGGAGTGACAACTTCCAAGCTCCGAACATGCCAGAAAGCCATTCTACTTTTTAAGAAGAAGAAAATGTCAGGTGTCACATAAGTAAAATACTGTACGAACATCGACTTTATTTTTCTTGGGAATACCTTTGAGTGTACACAAAAGTTCCAACTTCCTACAGAGATCTGTCAAAATAAATCTTTAACATATATGTTTAAATGGATATTTATTCCCACTAAAAGCACATCCTAAACCTCTTTCCTGGTCCTTGGCAGGTTTTTATGGCACCTTACAACTTCATACTATTCTTGTGTCTGCTTACTACAGCTCAAGCAGGAGAACAAATTGATTTTTGATGAGAAATATGCCCTTCTAGGATTTCATTATTCTACCACAAACTTAGCCTAGAGCTCATGGTTTGTGAAATACTGTCATTCATTATTAAGACTGACAATGATGAGCATTGTGGGAAATTTGCATTTTAAAACACAGTTTTCCTGCTTTACAATTCTGTGGCTTATTTAGATGCTTCATTCTCCTATCATTCCTCAAATACTTACTATCCCCCCAAGTACCTCACTGTGGTGAAAAG
Organism: Mirounga leonina; assembly: GCF_011800145.1. Taxonomy (NCBI): domain Eukaryota; kingdom Metazoa; phylum Chordata; class Mammalia; order Carnivora; family Phocidae; genus Mirounga; species Mirounga leonina. Next base: position 9,826,820 of record NW_023270374.1, on the reverse strand, counting down.
GAATGAGCCAGCTTCTGTCTGTTTGAGGGAAATGGTACATGCATCACTTCCAATTACATCTCTCTGGGCATTTTCAGGAGCGGTATCTTATGTTTGGATAAAACTTAGAAATCCTAAAGCCAGTGGCGGGGATGCTCCCGATAGAAAACTGAGAGGTCATATATGCAGTGAATTGGAGTGAATCGTTCAGGCCACTCCAAATTCATTTTAGATTTGTTAGATTCATGTTTAGATTTAGATTTGTTACAGACATATATTCATCATATTAATGGGATATTGTGAAATCCAGAGTGTAGTGATTTCAGGGATCTAATTAGCAAGCTTCTTTTGATACTTTAGACTGCAGTCAGTATGGTACAATTCATTCAGAGGTTTAGCCATAAACCGAGTTGTTTTGTGAAAACCTGCTCTTCTACTACTCGTTTCTCTTACCAAACAATTATATTTTCTGGTAGCAGGAAGGGATTCTGGGAAAAAAAAAATAGGTAATGTAAATTCTATTTCCAGGTTCTCAGGAGAAACAGTGAGACCTTACTAGGTCTTGAAAATTGGTCACACCTTCACCTGAGGTTATGATTCCTGCGCCTGTTAAAGAGCCTGGCATTAGGGTACCTGGGTGGCTCAGTCAGTTAAGCATCTGCCTTCAGCTCAGGTGATGATCCCAGGGTCCTGGGATCAAGCCCCACGTCAGGCTGCCCGCTCAGTTGGGGAGTCTGCTTCCTCTCCCTCTGCCCCGACCCCTGCTCTGCTCTCTTGCTCACTCTCTCTCAAATTAATAAATAAAATCTTTAAAAAGAAGAAGAGCCTGGCGCTCCCAGCTGGGTTTCCAGGCCTCGGGGGCTGAATAGCATTCCTGTGCATTTAGGCTTCCTTACATCTTTCAGCTTTCTCACATCTTTAAGTAAATAAGGTAAATATAGGGGGAGGGACCTAAATAGGAAGACCTGTGAGGAGCAAACAGTGTGTGACTTATTCTATTTAATCTTCACAACAAGAAGGTAGCCTTATCCCCATGTTACAGGTGTGGACACTGAAGAATAGAAATGTAGTGTATGGTGATTAACATAACATAATAAAATAAAATAAAATAAAAAAAGAAAGAAGAAAGAAGGAAGGAAGGAAGGAAAGAAAGAAAGAAAGAAAGAGAACGAAAGAAAGACAGAAAGAAAGAAAGGAAGAAGAAAGACAGAAAGAAAGGAAGAAGAAAGAAAGAAAGAAAGAAAGAAAGAAAGAAAGAAAGAAAGAAAGAAAGAAAGAAAGAAAGAAAGAAAGAAAAGAAAGAAAAGAAAAAAGAAAGAAAGAGAAAGAAATATCCGGTGCTGGAGCACCTGGCTGGCTCAATCAGTGGAGTGTGCGCCTCTTGATCTTGGGGTTGTGAGTTCATGCAGCACATTGGGTGTAGAGATTACTTAAGAATGAAATCTTAAAAAAAAGGAAGAAAGAAACATGCTGTGCTCACACAGATTGCAGTTTTCACAGGAAGACGCAATGTCTGGTAGGTTTGACTCCAAAACCTGTTCTCTTTTCCTTGTTCCAGGATTCGTCTTGAACCAATTCCCATGCCTCTTTGAGTTCTTTGAACTGGTATGCACAATTTATTATGCATATGATATTTTTTATCCTGGACAGACAGTCAGCAGGTGAAACCATATTCCAAAGATGGCAAAGATCTAGATAAGAATAAAAACCACTCCTGAGGGCTGGCTCTGCATGCTCAGTGGGATTTCAAAAAGCATATCAGTCCTTGCTCAAGGTATCCATCAGATTTTTCTGCATTACAGACAACCTTGAAAATCCAGTGGCTGACAGCAAATAGCATTTATTCTCTTGTTCATGATTCTGCAGGTTGGCTGGTTTAACTGATTGAGGCTGGGCTTGGCCTGACTGACCTGGATCCCAGGCTTCCATTAATGCTCAGCCTGTTCCACCTGTTCTACCTGAGCTTCACATGCTAGTCTGAAAGAGCAGTGGCCACCTGGGGCATCCCAAGTGCTCTTATGGCCTCACATTTGCTCCCATCCCATTGGCCAAAGCAAGTCACTGGATTTTCAACGTTGTCTGTAATGCAGCCACTGGATTTTCAAGGTTGTCTGTAATGCAACTCAACATCAGCGATGAAGGGAAATATACTCTGCTCACAAGACAGTTTTGCAAAGTAAGATGGCAAATGGTGTGACAAAGGGGAGGGAAGAATTGGGTATGCTTATCCAATCCAGCACCCTCAGAAACAAGCTGTCAAAAAGAGACGCTGCAGTCTAATGGTGGCATTACTGCCCACATCAAGCTGTGTCCTCTGTCTCAACACAGAAATTTTCAGAACTTCTCACTTGTGATCTTCCAGAGTGTCTTTTTATTTAAAAATTTTATCTATTTATTTGAGAGAAAAAGAGTGAGAGGGAGAGAGAGAGAGAGCATGCACACAAGTGGGGGGTAGGGGTAGCATAGGGAGAGGGAGAAGCAGGCTCCCTGCTGAACAGGGAGCCCATCACAGGGCTTGATCCCAGGACTTTGGGATCATGACCTGAGCTGAAGGAAGACACTTAACCAGCTGAGCCACCCAGGTACCCCTCAGAGTGTCTTTGTGATGACTTTCAGGATGATATACTCCAGTGGGAGTATAAAATATATACATAAATATACATTTATATATAAATAAAAAATGTATTTTTGATCATAAAATTATATAATTATATCAAATAATGTGTTATTTTAAATCACAGTCTTAGTTCCTAAGATTGCATTAATCTCTGCATTGCTCAGCAAAGGAGTGGCTGCCATTGTGAATTCTAGCAAACCACAGAGTAGAGTTTTCACCAACTGGCCCATTTAAGAAAACTCCACCTGCTGAAATCTAGAGACTGGTTCAGACACACCTCAGAATGTAGAGTGTGGCAGCCAAGGCCTGTCTTAACATTCAAATGTGAAGAGGAGAGTTTCTCCATGCTCAGTGTTTATTGTAGAAGAGTTGGCCACTGAGAAACTCCAGAGGAATTCCTGGAACTATGAGGGCAGTTTGCAAACATAGGCTTTCCAGGGAACTTGGCTAATCACTGGTGAGTAAAAGCCAATAAGCAGGGGCTTCGGGGACTAACTCCTCTTCTTCCATGTTGTGGTGTCACAGTTAATGTTGCTGGGAGCTGTGATGACAATATTCGATGCACCTGGCTCTGCAGCTGGGAACATAACAGCTTTTTAGGACATAGGTGTTTTCATGCCTGTGAGTCAGTGACAGTTGAAGCTAAGATACCCTCTACAATGATATGTCCCTGAAAGAGCTCCTATGTTCTGCCCCAGCTTGAGTGTGACAGAAGCCCAAGAGGTGTTTATTAGACCTAAAGCCAAGGGGACCTGGTTCCCATTCTCCTAAGTCCATGCCTTGAGGTTGTGCAAGGTCACATGCATTGCGGGGGGTGTTGGCCAGTAGGCACCAGAGAGCAACACAGAATTAGTTCATTTCCTTCCCTCCAATGACAGGGCTGATTTTCCTAGGCTTCAGGAGGCATAAAATCTTTCAGGATGCTAGGAAGCTTCACAGGACACTGGAGCAACTAGATCTTTCCGATGTTCCCTAGTAGGGCTTGACAAGTTTTTGAGTACCTCCTTCGCTTTGACCACTGAAGGTGGAAAGGCGAATAAGAGAGACAAGGACTCTGCCTCATTGAGCTTATATTCCAGTGGGGTTCCTCATGGTAACCAAGGACATGGGACAGATGGCATTTCGGAGTGTGATGAGGGCAGCACAAGGACCCTGAAAGCCAAAATGAGGAGTTTGGACTTTGGTCACAGTGTGGAGCAAGCCACTGGCATCTCTTAGCATGGATATGACATGATGTGGTTTATGTTTATAAAGATCACTGGCTTCCAGGTCCACCCACCATACGGTGCCACCAGTTCAAAAGTAGAAACTGCATTTTCATCTCTCAGTAGATCCCAATATAAATCTTTTCTACTCAGATGTGATGTCTTCAATGAACTCCCTTGATTGCCCCTGTAGGAAAAATGTTCTTTTAAGAAAATTTTAGAGGGCGCCTGGGTGGCTCAGTTGGTTAAGCGACTGCCTTCGGCTCAGGTCATGATCCTGGAGTCCCGGGATCGAGTCCCGCATCGGGCTCCCTGCTCAGCGCGGGGTCTGCTTCTCCCTCTGACCCTCTTCCCTCTTGTGCTGTCTCTCATTCTCTCTCTCAAATAAATAAATAAAATCTTAAAAAAAAAAAAAAGAAAATTTTAGAAAAATTCTATTCCAAGTGATTCTACAAGATCTTTCATCTCCTTTCTCAAGAGACTTATCCAGGGTTAGTAGGAACAGCTTGCATAGAATAGCATTTGTTTCACGAGCCATTTCTTAGGTCATTATTATAATTCTTTAGGCAAAAGATGATTTTAAAAATACCCTCAGAAATAGAAGCTGGAGCTCTTAAGTTTGAGAAGCTGATGAAGCCTGCATAGATTGTAACCTTGTGTCTCATAAAAATGCGGCTCATTCATACCCTGCTTTGCAGAGCAAAGGAAAGACAACTTGAAAGGAAAACTTCATGTTGCACAATTTTTTAAGTAGGTGAAAGCAAAAGTAATTCAAGTCTAAGGCTGAATGTAGTAGAATTTATGAAGTGTCACCTGCTGTGGCACACATAATGTCAAGTGAAATGAAAGAATGGGTGTGAAGGGATTAAATTGATAAGAAGCACAGGATTTTCCTTCTCTCTTTTATATATGACGAATCCTAGAAGTCCTGCTAGGAAAATCAGTGCTAAGCTGAACAAAATAAAGTCAGGGGTAAGGCAGGACCATGGGGAGAGGTGTGATGCACAGAAGTTCTGTTGCAAGTCGGTGAGCTTCAAATTTAAAAGTTCCAGTTGTGTCCAGAATGATGGCACCTATGTGTTGAGAGATAATTGTAGCATCCAGACCACCAGCTTTTCTACATTCCCAAGGGAACTCCTTGGGCCCCATCCATACTCTGCAATGCAGACATTAAATGGCAGACTGGGTGCTGTCACCTGAGAAAGAGGGCAGAACATCAGTCACCCCATGTCTATTGGGTGTGGCCATCAGGAGGCACTCTGAAGCAAGCTTTCTTTCTTTTTTTTTTTAATTTAATTTTATTATGTTATGTTAGTCACCATACAATACATCATTAGTTTTTGATGTAGTGATCCACAATTCATTGTTTTCATATAACACCCAGTGCTGAATGTAGTACATGCCCTCCTTAATACCCATCACCAGGCTAACCCATCCCCCCACCCCACTCCCCTCTAAAACCCTCAGTTTGTTTCTCAGAGTCCATAGTCTCTCATGGTTCATCTCTCCCTCTGATTCCCACCCCCCTTCATTTTTCCCTTCCTTCTCCTAATATCCTCCATGCTATTCCTTATGTTCCACAAATAAGTGAAACCCTATGATAATTGATTTTCTCTGCTTGACTTATTTCACTTAGCATAATCTCCTCCAGTCCCATCCATGTTGATGTAAAAGTTGGGTATTCATCCTTTCTGATAGCTGAGTAATATTCCATTGTATATAGGGACCACATCTTTATCCATTCATCTGTTGAAGGGCATCTCGACTCTTCCCACAGTTTGACTATTGCAGACATTGCTGCTAGGAACATTGGGGTGCATATGGCCCTTCTTTCCACTACATCTGTGTCTTTGGGGTAAATACCCAGGACTGCAATTGGTGGGTCATAGGGTAGCTCTATTTTTAATTTTCTGAAGCACCTCCACACTGTTTTCCAAAGTGGCTATACCAACTTGCATTCCCACCAACAGTGTAAGAGGGATCCCCTTTCTCCAAAACCTCGCCAACATTTGTTGTTTCTTGCCTTGTCTAACTGGTATAAGGTAGTATCTCAATGTGGATTTGATTTGAATTTCCTTGATGGCTAATGATGATGAACATTTTTTTCATGTGTCTGTTAGCCATTTGTATGTCTTCTTCAGAGAAGTGTCTGTTCATGTCTTCTGCCCATTTTTTGACTTGATTATTTGATTTTTGGGTGTTGAGTTTGAGAAATTCTTTATAGATCTTGGATACCAGCCCTTTATCTGTAGTGTCATTTGCAAATATCTTTTCCCATTCTGTGGGTTGCCTCTTTGTTTTGTTGACTGTTTCCTTTGCTGTGCAGAAGCTTTTTATCTTGATGAAATCCCAAAAGTTCATTTTTGCTTTTCTTTCACTAACCTTTGGAGATGTATCTTGAGAGAAGTTGCTGTGGCCAGTGTCAAAGAGGTTACTGCCTATGTTCTTCTCTAGGAATTTGATGGATTCCTGTCTCAGATTGAGGTCTTTCATCCATTTTGAGTTTATTTTTGTGTATGGTGTTAGAGAATGGTCAAATTTCATTCTTCTGTATGTAGCCGTCCAATTTTCCCAGCACCAGTTATTGAAGAGACTTTTTTTCCTGCTTTGTCAAAGATTATTTGACCAGAGTTGAGGGTCCATACCTGGGCTGTCTATTCTGTTCCATTGGCCTATATGTCTGTTTTTGTGCCAGTACCATGCTGTCTTGGTGATCACTGCTTTGTAATATAGCTTGAAATGGGAAACATGATACCCCCAGCTTTGTTTTTCTTTTTCAACATTTCCTTGGCAATTCAGGGTCTTTTCTGATTCCATACGAATTTTAGGATTGTTTGTTCTAGCACTTTGAAAAATGTCATTGGAATTTTGATTGGGATGCATTGAAGGTATAGATTGCTCTGGGCAGCATAGACATTTTAATAGTGTTTATTCTTCTGATCCATGAGCATGGAATGTTTTTCCATCTTTTTGTGTCTTCTTCAATTTCTTTCATGAGTGTTTTGTAGTTCCTAGAGTATAGATCCTTTACCTCTTTGGTTAGGTTTATTCCGAGGTATCTTATGGTTTTTGGTGCTATTGTAAATGGAATTGTTTCTCTAATTTCTCTTTCTACAGTTGCATTGTTAGTGTATAAGAAAGCAACTGATTTCTGTGCATTGATTTTGTATCCTGCCACATTACTGAATTGCTGGATGAGTTCTAATAATTTGGGGGTGGAGTCTTTTGGGTTTTCCACATAAAGTATCACGTCATCTGCGAAAAGAGAGAGTTTGACTTCTTCTTTGCCTTTGTTTGAATGCCTTTTATTTCTTTTTGTTGTCTGATTGCTGTTACTAGGACTTCTAGTACTATGGTGAAAAATAGTGGCAAGAGTGGGCATCCTTGACATGTTTCTGATCTTAAGGGAAAGGTCTCAGCTTTTCTCCATTGAGGATGATATTCACTGTGGGTTTTTCATAGATGGATTTTATGAACGTGAGGAATGTTCCTTCTATCCCTATATTCTGAAGAGTTTTAATCAGGAAAGGATGCTGTATTTTCTCAAATGCTTTTTCTGCATCAATTGAGAGGACCATATGGTTCTTCTCTTTCCTCTTATTAATGTGTTCTATCACATTGATTGATTTGTGAATGTTGAACCACCCTGGTATCCTGGGGATAAATCCCACTTGGTCATGGTGGATGATCCTTTTAATGTATTGTTGGATCCTATTAGCTAGGATTTTGTTGAGGATTTTGGAATGCATATTCATCAGGGATATCCATCTGAAATTCTTTTTGATGGGGTCTTTGCCTGGTTTGGGGAATAAGGTAATGCTGGCCTCGTAGAATAAGTCTGGAAGCTTTCCTTCTGTTTCTATTTTTTGTAACAGCTTCAGGAGAATAGGTATTACTTCTTCTTTGAATGTTTGATAGAACTCCCCAGGGAATCCATCAGGCCCTGGACTCTTGTTTTTTGGGAAGTTTTTGATCACTGCTTCAATCTCGTTACTGGTTATTGGCCTATTCAGGTTGTCAGTTTCTTCCTGTTTCAGTCTTGGGAGTTTATAGGTTTCCAGGAAGGCATCCATTTCATCCAGGTTGCTCAGCTTATGGGCATATAGTTGTTGATAATAATTTCCAATAATTGTTTCTATTTCTTTGGTGTTAGTCGTGATCGCTCCCCTTTCATTCATAATTTTATTAATTTGGGTCCTTTCTCTTTTGCTTTGGATAAGTCTGGCCAGTGGTTTATTGATTTTATTAATTCTTTCAAAGAACCAGCTTCTAGTTTTGTTGATCTGATCTACTGTGTTTCTGGTTTCTAATTCATTGATCTCTGCTCTAATCTTAATAATTTGTCTTCTAATGCATGGCTTAAGCATTATTTGTTTCTTTTTCTCTAGTTCTTTAAGGTGTAGAGTTAGATGATGAATTCAGGATTTTTCTATTTTTTTGAGTGAGGCTTGGGTGGCTATGTATTTCCCCCTTAGGACCGCCTTTGCAGTATCCCATAGGCTTTGGACTGATGTGTTTTCCTTCTCATTGATTCCCATGAATTGTTTAAGTTCTTCTTTGATTTCCTGGTTGACCCAAACATTCTTGAGCAGAGTATTCTTTAGCTTCCAAGTATTTTTTCTTGTGATCGAGTTCCAGTTTTAAAGCATTATGGTCGGAGAATATGCAGGGAATAATCTCAATCTTTTGGTATCAGTTGAGACCTGATTTGTGACCCAGTATGTGGTATATTCTGGAGAAAGTTCCATGTGCACTCGAGAAGAATGAGTATTCTGTTGTTTTAGGGTGGAATGTTCTATATGTATCTATGATGTCCATCTGGTCCAGTGTGTCATTCAAAGCTCTCGTTTTTTTGTTGATTTTCTACCTAGATGATCTGTCTATTGCTGAGAGTGAAGTATTGAGGTCTCCTACAGTTAACATTGTTATCAATATGACTCTTTATTTTGGTTAACAATTGGCTTATGTAGATGGCTGCTCCCATGTTGGGGGCATATATATTTACAATTGTTAGATCTTCTTGTTGGATAGACCCTTTAAGAATGATATAGGGTCCTTCTGGTTCTCTAACTACAATCTTTAGTTTAAAATCTAATTTGTCTGATATAAGAATTGCTACCCCAGCTTTCCTCTGAGGTCTGTTGGCATGGAAGATGGATCTCCATCCCTTCACTTTCAGTCTGGATGTATCTTTAGGTTCAAAATGAGTCTCTTGTAGACAGCATATGGGTGGGTCCTGTCTTTTTATCCAATCTGCAACCCTGTGCCATTTTATGGGAGCTTTTAGGCCATTCACATTGAGAGTGATTATTGAAAGATATGAATTTATTGTCATCATGTTGCCTGAGAAGACCTTGTTTTTATAGATTGTCCCTGTAAATTTCTGTTGTATATCACTGTTGGGGTCTTTCTCCTTTTATAGAACCCCCCTTAATATTTCTTGCAGGGCCGGCTTAGTGGTCACATATTCTTTCAATTTCTGCCAGTCTTGGAAGCTCTGCGTCTCTCCATCCATTCTAAATGACAGCCTTGCTGGATAAAGTATTCTTGGCTGCATGTTCTTCTCATTTAGTACCCTGAATATGTCTTGCTAGGCCTTTCTGGCTTGCCAGGTCACTGTGGATAGGTCTGATGTTATTCTGATGTTCCTCCCTCTGTATGTAAGGAATCTCTTCCCCCTAACTGCCCTTAGGATGGTTTCCTTGGTTCTAAGATTTGCGAGTTTTACTATTACATGCCACGGTGTTGACCTGTTTCCCTTGATCTTGGAAGAGGTCCTCTCTGCCTCTAGGACATGAATGTTTGTTTCATTCCCCAGATTAGGGAAGTTCTCAGCTACAATTTGCTCAAATATATCTTCTAGTCCTCTCTCTCTCCACCCCCTCAGGGATTCCAATAATTCTGACATTGGAACATTTCATGGTGTCACTTATTTCTCTGATTCTATTTTCATGTATTCTGAGTTGTTTTTCCCTGGCCTCCTCTATTTCCTTTTTCTCTATTATTTGGTCTTCTAGGCCACTAATTTGTTCTTCTGCCTCACTTACCCTAGCTGTTAGATTATCCAGATTAGATTGGATCTCACTGATAGCATTTTTAAGTTCTGCCAATTCAGTTTTCATTTCTGCCCTTAGAGACTCTATGTTGCCATTAATTGATTTCTCCATTCTAGCTATTGTCTTCACAATTGCTAGCCTGAATTCCATCTCTGGAGGCACCTGGGTGGCTCAGTTGGTTAAGCGACTGCCTTCGGCTCAGGTCATGATCCTGGAGTCCCGGGATCGAGTCCCGCATCGGGCTCCCTGCTCAGCAGGGAGTCTGCTTCTCCCTCTGACCCTCCTTCCTCTCATGCTCTCTGTCTCTCATTCTCTCTGTCTCAAATAAATAAATTAAAAAAAATCTTAAAAAAAAAATGAATTCCATCTCTGACTTCTTGGTTATATCTGAATCCATTTGTAAATCTATGGCATAAGTCATAGTCTCTGAGTCTTTCCTATTTTGGGGGTTCCTCCTCCTAGTCATTCTGTTGAGGGGTGGTTGAGGGAATGTATAGAGTCCAAATTATTGACCACAACCCAAGCAAGATGCACCTGTTTTCTAGGGACCTTAGGGTTGCTGGCCTCTTGTTTTCCCAGACTGTCTTCTGGGAGAGGGCCCTGCCATGCTGTTACTCAGGCAACCCTGTTTGGTCAGAGTTACCCTGCCCCCTGTGGTGGGGGATGGGCTCAGTGAAAATCGGTTTTCGGGGGCTTTTGTTTTCTGGCGGCTTCCCTGGTGGCTTTCTGCATCTCTTCCGAGAGTCAGAGAAGAAGAGACCATTTCCAACACTCTGCCTTAGAGCAGAGAGATTGCAGTCTGTTCTTCAGTGAGCTCTCCAGGCCACACTATCTCCGTTTCTATCCGTGCTGCTATGAACTGCTGTGTCCTGGGTTGTGCGCCCCTCTGCAGTGCTCCCAGTCCTTGCCTCCAGGTCGGGGCATGTCTCTGCCCTTTGTGCTTCTAAAACCCCCAGTTCACATGCATGACTCCGCTGCTCCAGGTTTCTGACCAGAGGGCTGCCCTAAAGTCCTTTCCCTGCTGCTACCGGTCTGTGAGTCCATGCCCGGTCCCCAGTGCAGGAGGCTGTAGCTCACCGGCATTGTAGGATCCCAATGGCTGGCTCCATCCCCCTTCTGTTTATCCTCTGATATCTGCCCGTGGAATCACGGCTCCCCACAAACCAACCGCCTGTGATATTCTGTTTGTAGATCTAGATCTATCTTCTTACATCTCACGCTGATTTTGTGGGTGTTCAGAGTGGTCTGGGAGATATCCAGCTCAATTATGGGGACTGGTTGGAATAGGGTCCCTACTCCTCCACCATCTTTTCCCCCATCCTGAAGCAAGCTTTCTTATCATAGGTGCTTCCAGTTTCATTTCCTTTCTTTGGAGTTTGAAACAGTGTTGCCCTAGGATGGGAGTCTCCAAAGGAGAGTGGTTATGGTAAATTGCATTCATTCTGTGAAGGTGGGAGGATGAACAATATACCAGGCATTCAGCTAGGGGATGGAAAGAAGTCAGGCAGACCCAGTCTTGGGTGTTGGCCCTGCCCCTTGTTTGAGTTCTCTGAGAGTCAATTTTTCTCTTCTATAAACTGGGAAAGATTATATGCATCTTCAAGGGAGTTTGAGGGTTTAGGCAATTTTATGTGGAAGCCAGAGGTGGTGGGGTTCTTAGGGACAGCCTAGACTTCCACCCCATGCCACCCATAGCCACATGCAGTATCTTTGCTTCCTCTTCAAGCAGATGCTGGTCTAAACCACATTAGTGACTGATACTGAGTCTATTAAAACTTATGTACAGTCGGACTGTATTTTGCACACCTCTTGGAAGTTTTTAATATAAATCCAAATTAATCATCTTTGACCAATGCCTCCCTCAATACACTAGTCACTGTCCATTTACAGACCAACTCATTTTCATAATTCTCCCTTGTTCTTTTCACTGGGTTGTTGTGAAGATTGAATAAGATAATACATAAAAATGCTAAGTAGAATGACTTGTACATAATAATCACTCAATATGGGTGCCTGGGTGGCTCAGTCGGTTAAATGTCTGCCTTCTGCTCAGGTCATGATCCTGGCGTCCTGGGATTGAGCCTCTCCTTGCATCAGGCTCCCTGCTTAGTGGGGAATCTACTTCTTCCTCTCCCTCTGCCCTTCTCCCCCGCTCATTCTCTCTCTCTCTCAAATAAATAAATGAAATCTTTTAAAAAATAATTGCTCAATAAATATTAACAGCAGCAGCAAAAACAACAATTTACTATTGTTTCAAGATTTCTGTCTACTGAGGCCAGGTTGGTTGGTTGGTTGATTGATTGATTGATTGATTGATTTTTAAGGATTTATTTATTTGACAGAGAGAGAGAGAAGAAGCAGGGGGAGCAGCAGAAGGAGAAGCAGGCTCCCCACTGAGCAGGAAGCCCTAGGTGAGGCTCAATCCCAGGATGTTGGGATCATGATCTGAGCAGAGGCAGATGCTTAACCTTCTGAGCCACCCAGGCACCCCTGGGACCAGGTTTACATGTGGACATGAGCCTAGCTTGTATGTCCTCTACATTCCCCCAAAGTAAAATGCTATTGTGCTTTCATGCTGACAACCTCTAACTTATTTTCCCCACATCATTAAGTAATTTATAAAACATTTCTCTACTGTGCATGTGCCAGAGATTACAAATAGAAAAGTTGAAAGAATGGATGCTATCAAGATAAGACATGACCCTCATTTTCTCAAGTTCATGAATATAGGTTGATTGTGGTCATACTTTGGCTTCCACCTAAAAGCAGATTCAGAGGCAAGGATTTACATTCACATAGTTAATTTGGGAAATAATTTCTGGGAAGGGAGTAGGGAAAACAGACAGATAAAGGAAGCCAGTAAGAGTGCATTATTGAGCAGTTTGCCACTATGGACAACTGGTGGGTAATCCTGCTGGGCAACTCGAGGAAACTATATAAAGCATGCACTTCAGTGTTATCCCACCTGAGGGGTGAATGAGCTGGGAATTTATCCACTATCTCTCATTAATCATGGCTTGATGCAAGCTGGTGGTAGGCTAGATTTCCTGACACTTTGGACCTACCCCACATGTGGTATCACTATGGACACCAGAGAGAGCCCTCAGTTAAAAGGCTACAAGTGTTATCGGCTGTAAGTCAAGCCTGTGTGCAAGGGTGGCATATATATATATATATGGTGCTGTCAGCATCTGCTTTGGCTATTGAACTTGTTAATATGCCATATTATGTTTTATATATATATACATATATATATATGTATATATATATAAAACCTGCCTTGTCCTTTTAAACACCAGCTAAGGCTCCACCATCTTACTGACAGGGATGCCTCACTGTTGCCTACCTGTGGTGCCCTTTGCTCTCCTAAGGAAAGCCAGTGACACCCTTTTTAGCATTCTGCTGCTGTGCTCACTGCAGTGACAGAGGCCAGTGTCACTCTTATTACTTCACCTGTTTTATCTTTTGTGAAACTCAGCCTTTAGCCAGAATTGTCTGAGTGGCTGCTCTAGCAATTGCTTAACGGTGAGCCTCCTTCAGCTCATTTCTCTCAAGTAATTTGATTTCATCGTGCTATCAGAATTGCTTTTATGGCTTGGAAGGAGGCCTAGGGGAAAGGGGTTGATAAAAGCCGTTTTGAGATGAAAAAATAAATTCATTGCCCTATACTTCCCCATGCCCACCCATACACCCCAAACCCCCATACCCCCACACCCCCGCACCCCAATGCACCGTCCATCTATATCCCCCTACCTCTCCTCCTGACCCAGGACAGGGGTGTGTGTGTGTGTTCAAGGGGGACTGGGGAGGAATGTTCTGAGAAAGACACAACTCATTTCACACTTCATTTCCTTTTACCTGAGTTTTTAAAGTATGCTGCTGCATGTCCCTTTGGTCCCCACACCAGAATTTGTGTGCTAAAATGGAAAATATTATGGTTATACTCTCTCAAGATTGAAGCAAAGTGTAATTTCACATTGATAGTCAACATTGACAATCCTGGTTCAATTGATGGTAACGTTTCAATAAACCCAGTGATATGTCCCTCTCATTTAGGACATTCAGAGATTTTTTATCAGTGCTGAAAAGCCCATGTTTAATACCTGCACAATATTTTACTTGAGTTTGTATGTAAATGGAAAAAAAAAGGAAACAAAAAAAAACCCCACCAGCCTGCTTTCCTCATTGAAGGCTTGATAGGAAGGAACAGCTCAAAAGTGAGTGTGAATTTAATATGCAGAGTTCCAGGGATTTTTGTTGTTGTTGTTTTTTAACTATTGCTTCTAACTTCTGAATATCTATGGCAATTCAGTACCAATTTGGTGCTTATAGTCACTGAGTGCTGGTTAGTATGGCAACCACTTTGTAAATGTGCATGTCGGGATTTGTGATTCCACAAATTTGCTAGTATTTTATCATACCTTTGGACCAAGTGCTTGGTGGGGCGAGATTAGGGGCTACATGCTTTGAAGTGAGAATCACTCCAGAAGAATTTATGCAGCTAAAGATAAAACAGTTCAGTGCATAAACAGTGGTTTTTGCACTTGTGAGCTTTGCCTGGGCATTGATGTCTAGGTTGCTTTATTCTTACAACAGCTAGAAAGGCATCCACAGTTAAAGCAGAAGTGACTCCTGGTGACTGGGCTGGAAGGGGACGTTGGGGGCAATGCAAGAGAGACAGGCCCTGGCTAGACTGTAAATGGTAGAGAGGGTTAACATTTTAACGCACGGTGTAATTATACCTGCCATTATGTTCATTTTTATTTATTTATTTTTTGCAGTAAGAACTTTGAAATAATTGATTTACAGCATTACCATATGCCTTTCTGTGATAGGGTAATCTACAGCTACAAGCATTCCCTCATTTTAAGTTTAAAACAAAAGCTGATCCATTGCTTCTGCTTCCATAAAGGGTAGTTTTACTGGCAAAGTTGTATCTATTTTTATTTCAGTAGAATAGGCTAGGTTTTCAGTAGAAGATGTTTTATTTTATTTTTATTATTTTTTGATTCAACTATAATTAACATACAATGTTTTATTAGTTTCAGGTGTTCAATATAATGATTCAACAATTCTATACATTACTCAGTGCTCATCATGATAAGTGTACTCTTCATCCCCTTCACCTATTTTGCCCATCGCCCCTCCCACCTCCCCTCTGGTAAACACCAGTTTGTAGAACATGTTTTTTATAACAGGGAAATAAATTTAGTTTCTATGTTGGAACCTATGACAAAGTTGAGGATATTGGAGAAGTATCAACAACAGCAAAAGTAAAAAGAATGAAATCTGGAGAGGAACATTGTTTATGGCAACATCAAAACCAGATTTATTCTATATGTTAAGAAAAAAAAAAAGAAGAAGAAGAAGGTAGCGGGAGGGGAAGAATGAAGCGGGGGAAATCGGAGGGGTAGACGAACCATGAGAGACGATGGACTCTGAAAAACAAACAGGGTTCTAGAGGGGAGGGGGGTGGGAGGATGGGTTGGCCTGGTGGTGGGTATTGAGGAGGGCACATTCTGCATGGAGCACTGGGTGTTGTGCACAAACAATGAATCATGGAACACTTCATCTAAAACTAATGATGTAATGTATGGGGATTAACATAAGAATAAAAAAAAATAAAAAAAAAAAAACAGATTTATTCTAATTGTGTTGAAAACTTTCCAGGTTTTTAACAGTTCTGACAAACAAATAACTCAATGGCTGGGTAGAACCTTCAGTTAGTCTTTATGGCTGTATCTTTCTGCAATTGGACTAAAAGAGAAATATCTGCTTAATAGCTGAGTAAGAGAAAAATATCTATTGAGTTATTTGGTGTGCCATGGATAAAAACTATTGCAAATTCAACTTGCTGTTTCAGTTTTTACCTCTTTTGTGTAAACTTTTTAATGTTCTGTTGATATAATTTGTCCTTTCTTGACTGAAATACTCCCTGCTTGGTAGGGAGAAAGTAGGCAAGTCATAGATATCTGTGTTTCTAGCTCTAAAAGGTATTGATTAGCCTAAACCTGTATTTAATAGCTTTAAATGTGGTAAGAAGATATATTTAGTAAGTATATTTAGCAAGTATCTTGATGTGTTAACTAAGTAGATAGATAAATACATTATATACTTCTGGTGGGAGTGTAAACTGGTATAACTGCTTTGGAAAACTGGCAGAATCTACCAGTTAAACATCTGCATAAGCTATGGACCAGTATGGGTGAATACTCCACAGAAACAGTACTTATGTCCACCAAATGGCATGTGTGAGAATGTTCATGGCAACTTTATTCCTAATAGCTCCAAACTGGAAAAACCCAACTGTCCATCAACACAAGAACGGCTAAGTAGATTGTGGAATATTCATACAATAGAATACAACACCACAGAGAGGAAGAATGAGCTTCTGCTACATGTAACAACATGGATAAATCAGGCAGGCATCATGCTGAAAAATTTGGACAAAAAAGGGTGCACGTTTTATGTCCATATATGTGAAGTATAAAAACAGACAAAACTAGCCTGTGACAATAGAAGAGAGAATAGCAGTTTCTTCACAGCGTATATATTGATTTGGGACAAGGCAGCTTTCTGGGGTGCTAGAAATGTTTTATATCTTGATTTAGATAAGGGTTATATGTATGTATGTATGTATATGTGTGTGTGCGTGCGTATGTAAAAATTTTGCAAAAAATTTCAATACAAAAGTAAATAAAAAGAAAAAATCACGTATACATTTGGTAAAGGAACTTCAACATTCACAACAAAAGTTCATCTTAATAATCCTTCCTAATGAATAAGGAACTAAGCTGTGGAATGCCAGCAGAAAGCATAGATTCTATGCACACCTGGGCACACACATATACAATTCCCTGCACGCCTGGCCCTAGATTATTAATGGCTTATTCTGCCTCATTGACCCTCATACTTGGAAGAGATTTTCTATGTCATTTAATTCAATGATTCATATAAAGCTTGTCTGCAGCCTTCCCTCTGGGTGGCCATCCTGCTTTTGTTAACAAAAGCCCTCCGATGACTAGAATACTGTTGTGACCTCCCGAGGCTGACTTACTGTCATCAGGAGCCCAACCCTGCGTGGAAAATCTATCCTGTCTATTCATTGGTTTTACTTGTAACCATGAGGGTCTTGCAGTTAAGTGGACAAAGGATTGTGCTGTTGCTGTGACCCCTGAACACCATACTTTATCTTGGATATATATGTCCACTGAAGGCAGTCTTATTTTTGGGGATATTTATCTTATTTCCTTTCCTTTTTAATTAGTAACAGCATACCATTTCACCAGGAACTGTGTTCTCTCATAAGCATCTTCTCAGTAGTTTCCCCTCAGGGATGAAATGGGATAATGTGGATATATCATTTTGCTTGGATGTCTCAGGATCCCTTTGCCGTCCCACACTCTAGAGCTAAACACCCCTGTTCTCCCAGTGCTCAGCCTTTCCTGCTGTCAATATAATGATTCATACATCCACAGTCCATTCACTCATTCAACACACATTTGTTGATCATCTTCTATGTGCCAGCAATGTTTTAGGGATACAGTGATAAGCAAATAAGAGACTTGTGGCATCTGCCTCCTTAGTCTTTCACTCTACTAGAAGTATTAATTGAATATGTACATGAATAAATGTAAAATGTAAAAATGAAGCTCTGATGAGTACTGCCAGGTACATGATGTTATGAAAGCATCAAATAGGGAATCGTCATTGTCAGAGAAGCCTTCTCTCGAGAAGCGACGACTGAGCAAAGGACAAACGAAAGTTAAAATAGGCTAGGAAAAGAGGGGAGAAATGTCATTTCAGGAAGAGGATAGAGCATGAGCAAGGCCTTAGGGCAGGAAGCAAAAGGAAACATGCCACATTCAAAGAACAGAAGGAAGCTCAGTGTAGCTGGAGTTGAAAAAGCAAAGAACGATCCAGTGTAAGAAGAGACTAGAGAGAGGGGTGCCTGGGTGGCTCAGAAGTTAAGTGTCTGCCTTCAGCTCAGGTCATGGTCCCAGAGTCCTGGGATGGAGCCCTGCATTGGGCTCCCTGCTAGGCGGGAAGCCTGCTTCTCCCTCTCCCACTCCCCCTGCTTGTGTTTCCTCTCTCACTGTCTCTCTGTCAAATAAATAAATAAAATCTTAAAAAAAAAAAATAGAAGCAGAGCCTAGAGAGGTAGGAAAGAGTCATACCATTCAGGGGTGGGGGGGGGAAATGTTAGCATTAATTTGGACTTCAAATGCTTATAAAGGACATACTTTGGAAAGTAGCAGATCAAACTAAAGAGAGAACAGGTTTTTAAGAGAGCACTGCTTAAATTAGTAATTTGGACATGGAAATGTTACATCAAGGTGAATGGTGGGATCTAGGGAGGCAGTGGCTTGAAGGTGGTTGTCAAAAATGACCAGGTCAGGGAGGGGCTAGCAAGATAGCAGAGGAGTAGGAGACCTAAATTTCGTCTGGTCCCAGGAATTCAGCTGGATAGGGATCAAACCATTCTGAACAGCTATGAACTCAACAGGAGATCGAAGAAAAGAATAGCAACAACTCTCTGAACAGAAAAGCAACCACTTTCTGGAAGGTAGAACGTGCAGAGAAATGAATCTGAGGTGATATTTGGGAGGATAGACGGTGGGGAAGGGGGCCTCCGTCGGCCACTTCTGGCAAGTGACAGAGCAGCGGAGCACAAAATCGGAACTTTTAGAATTCTGCTCTGCTGAGGGACATCGCTCCAGTGGCTAAGCAGGGGGTGGAACCCTCTCTGGGACAGTGTGGTCTCAGGACCCTCAGGGTCACAGAAAGTCCGGAGGTGCCTGAGTGTGGCAGAGCTCCCAGGTATCGGAACAGGGAAGCTGGCTACAGAGACGGAGCCGAGGAGTGGGCTCGCAGCTCGGGGTTGCCATAAACCATGATCCGTGGCACAGTCAGGTCACTGCTCTTCCAGCAGGGACCCAACAAGCGGCAGATCCAGGGAGACTCCCCTCCCTCCCCTGGGAGGAGCGGTGCGGGAGTGCACCGCAGGGATCTGTTGGGTTTGGAGACTTCACACGGGGTCGTGTGCCAGAGATAGAAATGCTCGGTCACAGGCCAGGTGAGAATGGAGTGCGGCTGGAGACCGGGGAGACAGGAGTGACTGACGGCTTTTCTCTGGGGGCTCACTGAGGAGTGGGGCCCCAAGTTCTTGGCTCCTCTGTGGCGGAGATTGGGAGGCCGCCATTTTCACTCTCATCCTCCAAAGCTGTATGGAAAGCTTGCAGGGAACAAATGCTCCTGAGAGCAAACCCGAGCAGATTACTTAGCCAAGACCAGCAAGGGTGGGGCAATTCCGCCTCTGGCAAAGACATTTGGGAACCACGGCAACAGGCCCCATCCCCAGAAGATCAGGAGGTACAGCCAGCCAAGACCAAGTTTACTGATCAATGAGAACGGCAGAACTCCAGAGCTAGGGGAATACTGCACATAGAATTCATGGATTTTTTCCCATGATTATTTAGTCTTTCAAAGTTAATATTTAAAATTTTCTTTATTTTTTCTTTTCCTATTTCTTTTTTTTTTTAATTTTTCTTCTTTCCTTTTTTAACCAACATCTTATCAAATCCTTTTTTAAAATCTTTTTTAATTTTCATTTTTACAGTCATATTCTGTCCCTTCATTGTACTTAACCTTATTTTTTGTATATATATGTTTTTCTTTTCTTTAAAATTTTGGGATGCAGTTTCTTCTAATAGACCGAAATATACCCCAAATCTAGTATATGGCTTTGTTCTATTCACCCACCTGATCACATTCTCTCCTTTCTTTAAAAATTTTTCTTTTTTCTTTTTTCAGTCAACTTCTTATCAATTCATTTCTAAAAATATTTTTTAATTTTAATTTTTACAGTCATATTCCATCCTTTCATTGTATTTACCCTTATTTTTGTATACTTATAGGTTTTTCTTTCTTTGAAATTTTGGGAGGCAGTTTCTTCTAACAGACCAAAATACACCCAAAATCTAGTGTGTGGCTCTGTTCTATTCACCAGGCTGATCATATTCTTTTTTTTTCTCCCCCCCCGCCCCCCAGTTTTGGGTCTCTTCTGATTTGTTTAGTGTATATTTTTCTGGGGTGGTTGTTATCCTTTTAACATTTTGTTCTCTCATTCATTTGTTCTTTTCTGGACAAAATGACAAAACGGAAAAACTCACCCCAAAAAACAAACAAGAGGCAGTACTGACTGCCAGGAACCTAATCAACATGGACATTAGTAAGATGTCAGAAGTAGAGTTCAGAATGATGATTATAAAGATACTAGCTGGGCTTTAAAAAAGCATAGATGATACTAGAGAATCCCTTTCTGGAAATCCCTTATTTCTGTTAGAAATAAAATCTAACCAAGTTGAAATAAAAAAGGCTGTTAATGAGGTACAATAAAAAATGGAGGCTCTAACTGCTAGGATAAATGAGACAGAAGAGAGAATTAGTGATATTGAAGACCAAATGAAAGCTTCCAGGACAAATAAAAACTAAAAGAATGTGTGATCACCAAACCAGCCCTACAAGAAATATTGAAATGGGTCCTCTAAGCAAAGAGAGAGCCTAAAAGTAACATAGGCCAGAATGGAGCAGAGACAATATACATTAACAGTCACCTTATAGGCAATACAGTGGTACTAAGTTCATATCTTTCAATAGTTACCGTGAGTGTAAATGAGGTAAATGCCCCAATCAAAAGAAACAGGGTATCAGGTTGGATAAAAAAACAAGACCCATTGATATGCTGTCTGCAAGAGACTCATTTTAGACCCAAAGACACCCCCAGATTGAAAGTGAGGGGGTGGAAAACCATTTATCATGCTAATGGACATCAAAAGAAAGCTGGGGTGGCAATCCTTATATCAGACAAATTAGATTTTAAACAAAAGACTATAATAAAAAATGAGTAAGGACACTGTAGTATACTTAAAGTGTCTATCCAACAAGAAGATCTAACAATTTTAAATATTTATGCCCCTAACATGGAAGCAGCCAATTATATAAGTCAATTAATTAATAAAAGAAAGAACAAGAACCATATGATACTCTCAATAGATGCAGAAAAAGCATTTGACAAAGTACAGCATCCTTTCCTGATTAAAACTCTTCGCAGTGTAGAGATAGAAGGTACATACCTCAATATCATAAAAGCAATCTATGAAAAACCCACAGCAAATATTCTCAATGAGGAAAAACTGAGAGCTTTTCCTCTAAGGTCAGGAACATGGCAGGGATGTCCACTGTCACAACTGCTATTCAACATAGTACTGGAAGTCCTAGCCTCAGCAATCAGACAACAAAAAGAAATAAAAGGCATCTGAATCAGCAAAGAAGTCAAACTCTCACTCTTTGCAGATGACACGATACTTTATGTGGAAAACCCAAAAGACTCCACCCCAAAACTGCTAGAACTCATATAGGAATTCAGTAAAGTGGCAGGATATAAAATCAATGCACAGAAATCAGTGGCATTTCTACACCAGCAACAAGACAGAAGAAAGAGAGATTAAGGAGTCGATCCCATTTACAATTGCACCCAAAACTATAAGACACTTAGGAATAAATCTAACCAAAGAGGTAAAGAATCTGTACTCAGAAAATTATAGAATACTCATGAAAAAATTGGGGAAGACACGAAGAAATGGAAAAATGTTCCATGTTCATGGATTGGAAGAACAAATATTGTGAAAATGTCTATGCTACCTAGAGCAATCTACACATTTAATGCAATCCTTATCAAAATACCATCAACTTTTTTCACAGAAATGGAACAAATAACCCTAAAATTTGTATGGAACAAGAAAAGACTCTGGATAGCCAGAGGAAGCTTGAAAAAGAAAAGAAAAGCTGGTGGCATCAAAATTCTGGACTTCAAGTTCTATTACAAAGCCATGATCATCAAGAGAGTATGGTACTAGCACAAAAACAGACACATAAATCAATGAAACACAGCAGAGAGCCCAGAAATGGACCCTCAACTCTATGGTCAACTCATCTTAAACAAAGCAGGAAAGAATGTCCAATGGAAAAAGGACAGTCTCTTCAACAAATGGTGTTGGGAAAATTGGACACCACATGCAGAAGAATGAAACGGGATCATTTCCTTACACCACACACAAAAATAGACTTAAAATGGATGAAAGACCTAAATGTGAGACAGGAATCCATCAAAATCCTTGAGGAGAACACAGGCAGCAACCTCTTAGACCTCAGCCACAGCAACTTCTTCCTAGACATATTGCCCAAGGGAGGGGAAGCAAGGGCAAAAATGAACTATTGGGACTTCATCAAGATAAAAAACTTTTGCACGGCAAAGGAAACAGTCAACAAAACCAAAAGACAACCGACAGAATGGGAGAAGGTATTTGCAAATGACATATCAGATAAAGGGCTAGTATCCAAAATTTATAAAGAACTTATCAAACTCAACACCCATAGGACAAAAAATCCAACCAAGAAATGGGAAGGAGACATGAACAGACATTTCTGAAAAGGAGACATCCAAATGGCCAACAGACACATGAAAAAATGCTCAACATCATTCAGCATCAGGGAAATACAAATCAAAACCACAATGAGATACCACCTTACACAAGTCAGAATGGCTAAAATTAGCAAGTCAGGAAATGACAGATGTTGGCGAGGATGCAGAGAAAGGGGAACCCTGTTACACTGTTGGTGGGAATGCAAGCTGGTGTAGCCACTCTGGAAAACAGTATGGAGGTTCCTCAAAAAGTTGAAAATAGAGCTACCCTATGACCCAGCAATTGCACTACTGGGTATTTACCCCAAAGATACAAAAGTAGGGATCCGAAGGGGTACGTGCACCCCGATGTTTATAGCAGCAATGTCCACAATAGCCAAACTATGGAAAGAGCCAAGATGTCCATCAACAGATAAATGGATAAAGAAGATGTGGTACATATATGTATATACAATGGAATATTATGCAGCCATCAAAAAAAATGATATCTTGCCATTTGCAACAACATGGATGGAACTAGAGGGTATTATGCTAAGCGAAATCAGTCAATCAGAGAAAGACAATTATCATATGATCTCACTGATATGTGGAGTTTGGGAAACAAGGCAGAGGATCACAGAGGAAGAGAGGAAAAAATGGAACAAGATGAAACTAGAGAGGGAGACAAACCATAAGAGACTCTTAATCTCAGGAAACAAACTGAGGGTTGCTGGAGTGGAGGGGGGTGGGAGGGATGGGGTGGCTGGGTGATGGACATTGGGGGAGGGTATGTGCTATGGTGAGCACTGTGAATTGTGTAAGACTGATGAATCACAGACCTATACCCCTGAAACAAATAATACATTATGTGTTAATAATAATAAAAAAAAAAATGACAAGGTCAAGGAACTGGCAGGCCAAGTGTTGCGTGGGCCATCTTATTGGACACTGAAATCACTTGTCATTATGGCAAGGCTTGTTGTGGAAATGAAAACCATAACTCAGTGCCAGAGGTTTTGATAAATGTGGGAAAGTGACCTGGAGGTCACAAATAATTGACAACTGACCGTAATTGGCATGGTTCTATAAGAACTTGTATAGTTTCTCTGTGGGGAATTATATCTTCTAAAGGTTAATGCTGATGGCCATCACAACTGGGCATGATTACAGTTTTTATTAGCTTTATATAGCCCTATAATCTTATGATTTAAGTACATCTTAAACATATCAAGAAGTTGGAGAAGAATTCCATGGGAGGAGAATAAAAAGGGAAAGCTAAGATACAAGTCTAAGGAAGGCCCCTTGTGGTGTCTCATGCCAGGCTAAGGTGCTCACGTTTCCTCTGTAGGAACTGGACCATCAGCAAAGCTGCTGTTGTTTTGTATAAAGTTGTGGTAACTATACCTTAGGAAGGGTCACTTGGAAGTGGTGTGATGGACAGATTGGAGAAAGGGAGAAGACCAAAGGAGCACAATTATGAGTCAACTACAGTTATCAGGGTGAGGGCTGAGTGGGCTTTGAATGAGATCAGTGGGCAAAGAAGGGAAGGAACGGGTGGTATACAATATTTCAGGGGACTCAGTTACCAGCCAGGAAAGCAATCAAATACTTAAGTGACTAGGAGAGCGATAAAGCCATAGGCAGAAGCCAGAAAATTGGGAAGAAGTTCATTTTGTGGAAGAATACACATTACATTTCTAGTTCTGGAGTGCATCAAGGGGAGGTATCCAGGTGATGACAAATGTAGACGTTAAACTCCAGGAAAAGGTGGATTGGAAAAGCCCCCTGCTGTTAACCCCTAACCACAAATGCCCATCCTGGCCTCCTTTTTCTTTGCAGTCCATAGGAAATTCTCCCTTCACTTCCTCTTCTTCCACTAATTCCACTAATTCCTAGTTGCTCATAGCTTACTTCTGAAGACTGTGTCTCCTCAACTCCTGTTTTGTTGTTCTTTCCAAAACATTCTCTGGTTTCCTAAAAGGCCTCCTCTTTCTTGCTTAGTTCCCCTCATCTGTGTCCCCACAGCCCCGATGCACTTGTCATACTTGCCTCTTTTAGATTTCCTCCCTCCGACTTTGGGTTTTAGAGGACAGGGACTCATTAAACATGTCTAGGTATCTTTTCCTTTCTGGTTCAGTAATAATTTGCTTAATGAATTAGCTAATTAACAGGTTTATTTTAGGGCTTTTAAATTTTGAAGCCTTCATTTAAGGAAAAAATAAATGGGATCAACTAGTACAAAACAAATCCATAATCCCAAATGTCACAGATGAATTTACAAGGTTTGGGAAGTTGTGCACATTTTCCCTGTGGTCAAGTGCAGCTTGGCCCTGCTTTATTTTGTCCCCTTTCCTAATGCATTCTCTTATGAAGTATGTAGAAACCTAATCAGAAAAGCAACATTTATTCTTGGAAGTGGGGACAAACATCTCCTCTCTCTTGCTCCTCATCTCTCACACATTTTCTCTGAAAGTCTAATGAGATTTAAACCTTTTGTATGAACTATTGGAATATGTATTTGCCTTCCAATAAAACTGGGCCTTTAAAATCCCAGATGTCCTCATTTCAGTAATACCTCTCTCTGCATCTGTACGGCACAATGTCGCAGGAGCCCCCTGATTAGAAGGCATATCAGTGGATGATGCTGCAGCTGGCTCACACAGAGTATACAGGAAGAAGAAGGCTGAGTTTGGAGTTTGGGAATGGCATACATTTATTTATTTATTTATTTATTCTTATGTTAATCCCCATACATTACATAATTAGTTTTACATGAAGTGTTCCATGATTCATTGTTTGTGCATAACACCCAGTGCTCCATGCAGAATGTGTCCTCCTCAATACCCACCACCAGGCTAACCCATCCTCCCACCCCCCTCTCCTCTAGAACCCTGTTTGTTTTTCAGAGTCCATCATCTCTCATGGTTTGTCTACCCCTCCGATTTCCCCCGCTTCATTCTTCCCCTCCCGCTACCTTCTTCTTATTCTTTTTTTTTTTCTTAACATATATTGCATTATTTGTTTCAGAGGTACAGATCTGAGATTCAACAGTCTTGCACAATTCACAGCGCTTACCAGAGCACATACCCTCCCCAGTGTCTATCACCCAGTCACCCCATCCCTCCCACCCCACCCCCCACTCCAGCAACCCTCAGTTTGTTTCCTGCAATTAAGAATTCCTCATATCAGTGAGATCATATGACACATGTCTTTCTCTTTTTGACTTATTTCACTCAACATAATACCCTCCAGTTCCATCCACGTCGTTGCAAATGGCAAGATCCCATTCCTGTTGATGGCTTCATAATATTCCATTGTATATATATACCACATCTTCCTTATCCATTCATCTGTCGATGGACATCTTGGCTCTTTCCACAGTTTGGCTATTGTGGACATTGCTGCTATAAACATCGGGGTGCACGTACCCCTTCGGATCCCTACTTTTGTATCTTTGGGGTAAATACCCAGTAGTGCAATTGCTGGATCATATGGTAGCTCTATTTTCAACTTTTTGAGGAACTTCCATACAGTTTTCCAGAGTGGCTGCAACAGCTTGCATTCCCACCAACAGTGCAGGAGGGTTCCCCTTTCTCCGCATCCCCACCAACATCTGTCGTTTCCTGACTTGTTAATTTTAGCCATTCTGACTGGTGTGAGGTGGTATCTCATTGAGGTTTTGATTTGGATTTCCCTGATGCCGAGCGATATTGAGCTCTTTTTCATGTGTCTGTTGGCCATTTGGATGTTTTCTTTGGAAAAATGTCTGTTCATGTCTTCTGTCCATTTCTTGATTGGATTCTTTGTTCTTTGGGTGTTGAGTTTGATGAGTTCTTTATATATTTTGGATACTAGCCCTTTATCTGATATGTCATTTGCAAATACCTTCTCCCATTCTGTCGGTTGTCTTTTGGTTTTGTTGACTGTTTCCTTTGCCGTGCAAAAGTTTTTTATCTTGATGAAGTCCCAATAGTTCATTTTTGCCCTTGCTTCCCTTGCCTTTGGCGATGTTTCTAGGAAGAAGTTGCTTCGGCTGAGGTCAAAGAGGTTGCTGCCTGTGTTCTCCTTTAGGATTTTGATGGACTCCTGTCTCACATTGAGGTCTTTCAACCATTTGGAATCTATTTTTGTGTGTGGTGTAAGGAAATGGTCCAGTT